>NC_058083.1:539574722-539822115 GCF_014858855.1 Bufo gargarizans | reverse complement strand
TAGTCAGTGTTTTTCCCTGCTGGTTACAAACAATAATTTTGTGGCAGAAAGAGATTAGTGTCAAATGTACAAATACCTGATAAGCTCATTTTTTACAACTAACAGAGTTGCCAGAAAACTTATTTATGCTAAATAAGTAGAAATAAGAGACAGAGCAAGCGTGTTATTTATGCTCGCCCAATAACAACAACCTGGAGGAGAAGTACCTGATTCAGGATTTATAGCAGGACATATGTTGTATTATGCTGTGGTGCCTAATCAGAGTAAGTGACTTCACATTTGCTATTCAGAACATATCCCCGGTGATGCACTGCACAGACTGCCTGTCACATTGCAAAGAAAACAAGTGCCGTTTCAGAGCAGTTTGCAAAGTGACATTTACTAAACTGACGAAATGGAAAAATGCTATAGATTTGCTTTAGACATGGCTAGTCAAAATCACTGTTAATATTGCTGCAGCATAAAAGCATCCAGTTGTGATTGTTGATATCTGACCTGCACTATCAATTTAAACACAGATCATTTTTATACAAACTCTATTTCATGTACCATGAAATTGCCCTATAATGCATTCAATCACCGGTAGATTAGAATGTCTATGGTTAAGGCCTGTTAGAACAGCCCATGAATTCAATGCTCCTTGGGCTTTATTTCTAGGCAGTCACAATAAAATATGTAACGTATATCCCCTTTGATATCCTTTTCTAAATCCCCATCTGATGTAATCCATTTTTTTGTATTCGTGGATTTAATTGATCTACTCAAACATATCTGATGAAGTAAAGGTATGAAGAAATTTTATAGTTCAGCATGAAACTGTACGGGTCATTTCATACACAAATACGTCAGTTTATACGCCACTGGGGGACTGGAGTACACTTGAGACAGCTGTATACTGTATTAATATAAATATGTTACACACCATGCAGAGCCCACACAGTGCTGCAAACTTACAGTGAATTGTGCCCACACCATTCAAAATAGGGCTGATTGTGTTATACTACTACTTACAGGTGCATAAATCAATATTTCAGGATTTTTTTTAAAAAACATATTCCACTTTCTCCCCTTATGAGCCACTGAATCTCCCCCACTCCTGCATCCTGAAATGATAATTAACCCTTAATTCACTGCTAACATCTGTCTTTAGAGACAAAACTGATTATTAGCTCAATGACAGATCAGGTTACATCTGTGACCCATAGAATTTCATGGAGAAGGGAGGGTGAAGAAGGAAGAGTACGCTGCTGAGGGTAGACAGAGGAACAGACACACAGAGAGGAAGTGCTGATGCTACCACTAGTAAGTTTTCTATCTCACCCTAGGGCTGAATTTACTGAAATGCTGATCACTACTACTACTACCATACAATATCCTGTAGGTTGTGGCTGCTTCTGAGGACTGTTTCTCGGGCTGTTCCAGCATAAATTTCAGCTGTTGGATGGACAAAAAATGCTTGGTATTTGCCAGGGAGAAGTTATGCCAGAAAACGGCTGGATCACCACGGGATCCCAATATAGTCAATGTAGATCTAGCAGTGAACTGTAGAATCTGGCAATACCAGATCCTATGAACTCTATAAAGCTGTTCTCTGCTGGACATCTTGCTGGATATTTTCACCAAAGCTGTAAAAGTAACTTTATAGAGACAAAGGTGAGCAGGATCTCATCTGTGTGTGCTGTGTTTGAGAGGCACCATCACAGCTAGCCCCTGCCCACTAACTCACAAAAAAATTAAAATGGAGCCTACAGTGGGAAAAAATTGTAGAATTTAAGTCAACTAAGGCTAGGTCTACACGACGACAAAAAGTTGCGCGACAGATAGGGCACAACATTTGGCGCGCGACAATTTTTTTTTTTTTTTTTATTTATATTTTTATTGTAAGTTTTACAGTATAACAGGGAGAACAAAGTGACAAGGTTTGGCTCGCAGGCCTCGCCAATGCGCCAAGAAACACATTACAATTACATGAAAAGGATCAGTAGAAAGCATAATGCACAAATAAGGGTGTCCATCAATTTTTGAGAAGCAGGGAGGGAATCTTAATAGATGTGGAAAAGGTCATCTGAGGATATGGCTTTTGCAGGGAGGGGGGAAAAGCCAAGTGGGTAAATGTTATGACCCAGTACATGAGATGTAGGGTGTTGGGAAAAAATGCTTAGGACGTGAAACACTTCTGAGTAACCCAGGGCGAAGCTACAGAGGTTAGCCTAGAAAGAAACTAAGATTTGGGGAATCTGTATTCAGTCCACAGCCGCCACCTCTCGAGGAAGATCAAATGTGTGCGGGATTCCCATGAGGATAGTTCCTCGAACCTATAAATCTGATCAATTTTCAGCATCCACTGGTCAAGGGGTGGGATCGTAACCTGAAGCCAGAATTTAGGAAGTTGGAGGCGGGCTGCCAAAATCATCTGAGTGAACACATATGGCGGTTTGGCCTTCCCCTTCTCTAAAAGGGGGAGAGGAGGGCAATTTGCGGTGAAGGCTGGATCTTTGTGCCACATACCATATTTGCTTTAGAGAAGATTTCACACCACCATTTCTGAATGGGGGTGCAGGTCCACCAAATATGGAGGAAGGTTCCTCTCTCCCCACGGCATCTCCAGCACACGTCAGAAGCAGATTCAGCATATCTGGATGTCTTATCTGGTGTGTTGTACCATCTTGTGAGGATTTTATAGCTATTTTCCCGGATCCTGACGCAGCGGGAAACACCGTGGGGGGAGTCAAGGAGTCCAGGCAGAGATTCAAACGGAAAAACAACGCCTAGATCTAGTTCCCAATGCCTGATGAAAGAGGGCTTAACTAACAGAGGAGGAAGTCTCAACCTACTGTACAACCGCGAAGTAAGTTTTCTAGGCAACGTTTGTGAGGCGGCCAGGGCTTCTATCCAACTAGAGGACGTAGAAGCTCCCCTACTTTAATGTGCTGCTTCAGGTAGCCCTGAGGTAGGTAATTGAAATGAAGTCCCGTGGGTGGGGGTTCAATACTGCAAGTATGTCTTTTGAGTCCATCCATTCTCCAGTCGGGAGAGCAAGAGAGAGTAGCGGAGTAGAGGAGGACAAGAGCCCTATTGAGGTTGCCTCTCTGAGTGCAAGGGGGGCCGTTTGCAATGCGTCAGCTACAGTCAGGGTGGGCGAAGGAATGGAATGGAGCAGTGAGTAGAGGAAAGCCATCTCCAAGCCTCCAGTGTGGCCCCAATAATTGGGTATGAAGAGGAGTGACCAAGGAGGGCCGTCTCTTGACCTAGTAGCAAAGCCTTTGCTGGTCTGTTCAGTATCTCTAATTCTATCTGAGCCACAGTGGAGGCAGAAGAGGGGCCAAACCAAGCTAATGCGCGAGATAGAAGGATTGCTTCCCATATAATTAGGGCTCGGCAAGCCTATTCCTCCAGCATGTCTGGGTTTGATAAGAAGGGTGGATGAAAGTCTCGCCTTCCTCCGTTCCAGATAAAGGATCTGAATTTCTTCATGATCGCGGTATAGTAGTGTTTGGGGACAGAAATGGGAAGAGCCTGTTGCAGGTATGTAAGTCTGGGAAGTATTAGGGAGGAGAGGAGATTTTTTCGGCCGAACCAGGAGAGTGTAGGATTGGTTTTAGCCAGGTTGTCAATTGAGTCGATAATGGACTTTTTTAAAGGAATATAGTTAAGAGAGAAGAGTTCCGTTAAGTCCGGGCTAATTTTGATCCCAAGATATGTAATATTGGGGGAGGACCAATTGAACGTGGAGTCCTGCATTAGGAGGCGTTTGGTGGCCTGGGGGATACCTAGACAAAGGACTAAGGACTTATTAGCGTTTATCTTAAAGTCTGACAGTATACTATATAAATTAAGAAGGGACTGAAGTCTTGGGAGAGATGTTTTGGGTTGGTTGTCATTATAAGGACATCGTCCGCGAAAGCGGCAATTTTCTGTTCCCTACCTCCCAAACATAGGCCCTTTACCTCCCGGTCCAATCTTATGTTTGCTAAAAGAGGCTCCAGAGCCAAGATGAATAGAAGAGGCGATAATGGGCAGCCCTGCCGAGTCCATTTCTTATAGCAAAGGGAGACGACGTTATGCCATTAACTAGAACCGAAGCTGTGGCCTGTTCATACATCGAGAAGACAGCCTTGATATAGGGGTCAGGTAGGCCGAATCCCAGCAGCGCTTGTTTCAAGTATGTCCAGTTGACTCGGTCAAATGCTTTTTCAGCATCTGTGCTGAGTAAAAGCAGGGGAGAAGAAAGTTTTTTAGCATGACAGAGAGTGTTAATGACTCTTGTGGTGTTGTCTTTCCCCTCTCTGTTGCGGACGAAGCCTACCTGATCCCCATGGACAAGGTGTGGGAGAAGGATAGCTAACCTATTTGCTAACATCTTGGCCAGGAGCTTAGGTCTATGTTTAGGAGGGATATGGGTCTGTAGTTGGAGCATAGTCTGGCATCTTTCCCCTCTTTGGGGATGAGAGTGATATGGGCTGCAGTCATATCTCTCGACAGTGGGATCCCCTTAAGAGTTTGGTTACACACCTCCAGCAAATGGGGGAGGAGGACATCCTGGAACGTTTTATAATAGGACAAAGGTAAGCCGTCTGGGCCTGGGCTCTTCCCTGTCGGCATTTGATTCATCGCTTCCTTTAGTTCCTTCAACGAGAAGGGGGCTGTGAGGCCTAACTTCTGATTTGAATCAATGCTAGGTAGTTTAGCTGCTTCCAAGAAGGAAAGTGTCTTGGAGGCGCATGATTCCTGATCTGTTGATGGGGGGAGATTGTACAAATCTTTATAGAAAGAGCAAAACTGGGGCTGCAATCTGATCACTGAAAAGATAGGGTCCCATCTTGCGATGATAATGGTGAACATAATTTGCAGATCTCCTCCCTTTAATCCTACTCATTGCAAATTTGGTGGCCTTGTCTCCGTGGGCGTAAAATTTATATTGCGAGTTCATATGGTATTTAGCTGCCTATTGGCTAAAAGGGATTTAAGTTGGCCCTGTGTTCTGATAGTTTGAAAGGTGGGCGTCGGAGGGTGTTACTTTATGAGTCGTCTCTAATATCTGTATATTCCGTAGAGCGTCATCTATTTCTTGTTCCCTCATTTTCCTTGAGGTTGTGCGCCGCTCCTGATAAATTGCCCCCTGACCACGGGTTATGCGCATCCCAAAGTGTGTTGGCCGATATATCGGGGTTGCTATTGAGGGAAAAAATATTCAGCCAACTGTCTGGATATCTGACCCACCAAGTCTTGGTAGCCGAGCAGGGTTTCGTTAGGCGCCATTAAAGCATGAGGGCACTACAGTAGGGGCCGAGACTGAAAGATAAATTGGCGAGTGGTCTGAGAGGTGTATGGCGCCAATTGACGCGTCCTACCTAAGTGTAAATGCTCTTTAGAGATCAACAGGTAGTCTATCCTATGGTAAGTTTTATGTGGCCGGGGAGAAGAATGTATAGTCCAAGTACTCGGATGGAAAGACCGCCCAAACATCACCTAAATGTAGATCCCAGAGAGATCTCTGATACTTTTCAAAAAACCTTCAGAATGGGACGATTTGTGGGTGGAGATGTCCAGCTGGGGGTACAGAGCAGTATTGAAGTCGCCCCTGCAACTACTATTCCTTCCTTAAAGGCTTCTATGGTGGGGAAGATGCCAGTAAACCAATGATTCTGGTTGATGTTAGGGGCGTACAGGTTGATGAAAGTATATGATTGAGGCCCAATAGTGCCCTTGAGAAGAATATACCTTCCCTCTGGGTCTAAGCACTGACTGGTGAGTTTAAAAGGGATTTTTCTCTGAAACCCTATACTAACCCCGCATGAGGCTGAGGAATTGCCCCCACAGTGGTACCAATCGGAGAAGTGTGAGAACCTCATGTCTGGGTAGTGGTTTAAAGCGGTAATGCGTCTCCTGGAGGAATACCACCCCAGCCCGGCCTTTCTTAGAATGGCAAAGACTTGGCTCCGCTTAGAGGGTGATTGAAAGCCCTTGACATTGTAAGAGGCCACTGAAATGTCAACCATAGCTTATGGAGTGTGTGGGTTTACCTTGTAGCTGTGTTGACCTTCCCCCAGGAGACGCATCAGGCTTTTGTGGTCCACTATTTCGTGCATCAATGTGTCTATGCGTATATTGGAAGTGATCCAGTTCAATAGGATAGGCGAGTACCTTGAGCAGGGGTAAAAAAAGAAATAAAACAAAACATGTTAAACAAACAGTAGGAATAAACATAGACATAGTATAATATGTCTTAATTAAGCGAGGGGGGTTATTTGGTCTATTGACCGTTTGAGAGATTGTATAACGCCCATGGGAAGGGCAATATTAGAACGGGGAGTGGTGAACTATAAATGATCACAGTAGGGTAAACATGCAGGAGCAGTGGGTCGGGTCATGGAGCATCACCCTGAAGGTAAATCTCAAGTCCTGTGCGAAATTATGCGCAAAGCATTGGAATATATTTACTTGGGGCTACTATACTGTGTATAAGCGGGTCCCTCTAATGCTCCTGTGAGAGACTTCTTGGAGTGAGTTGTAAGCCCCTCTTCTTGGAACGGGATGGCTTGGGAGTGCGCAGAATTTCAAATGAAGCCACTTTAGGTATCTCGGGTAGGGAGCCAAGGTCCTGGAAAAGTTCCCAGTTCTCGATCTTCATGGGTGGCACGTTCAGGGTCTCAAAGGCGGAGGTAAGGTCCGTGAATGACGAGATGTTAACTCTTTTGCCTTCGTGAGAGAAGGACAAGCCAAATGGAAATAGCCAACGGTATGGTAGTTTTTTAGAACGTAGCCAGTCCGTCAGGGGTTTGAGAGCTCTGCGCTTCTTTAGGGTCGAAGGAGCTAAATCTTGGAATATTTCGATCCTGGAGTCTTCATACGCCAAATCAGAGCGGTTACGTGCTGCTTCCAAGATAGCTGTTTTAACTTGAAAGTTCAGGAACTTGCACACTATGTCCCTGGGTGGCTCGTCTGGTTTGGGTTTGGGGTCTGAGGGCCCTGTGTGCCCGTTCAATGACTATTTCCTGATGGAAGTCGGGACCCAGCAGCGAGCCACAGATTCAGCAATGGACGCTGATACTTCTCCTGGTGAAATCGATTCTGGCACTCCTCTGAATCTTAAATTGTTTCTGCGCCCCCTATTTTCCTGGTCCTCTATAGAGGAATGGAGATCATTGAAGTAAAGGGCGCAGCGGCGAAAAGAGTCTGTTACTGCAGACTGATGACTCAGTATGTCTGCCTGGTGGCTTTCTAGACTCTCCACGCGGTCCCCTATGTGCCTCACCTCACTCCTGCAGGCAGCCAGTTCTGCAAGGATCGGCTCCATCATTCTGTTCAGTGCCTGGTCAAGGTACTTTCTCGTGACCGGGAGGTCGGAGCTGGTTTGTACTTCATCCGAGTCGCTCTCTCCCTCCGACGGAGCAGGGGCGCGCTTCGGCGCTTTAGCCTGTGGAGTCGGCGCCATCTTAGGTTCTCTGGGAGCGACTGTGGCTGCGGCTTTTTTCAGGAATTTCTCCATTTCCCCTCCTGCGATCTGTGTCTTGGAGGGAGCTGGGGTGTCCCCGTGTTTGCTGTTTCCAATCTTCACCATCTCCGTCTCTGTAGGCTGATGTTAGCTGGCGTTAGGGACAAATCTCTTTACAGAGCGCAGAGCTATGCGACCATCTTCATCCGGCGCAAGCTCCGCCCCCGCGCGACAATTTTTATAATGGCAGTCTATGGTGTCGCACTGCAACGGCTGCATTCGAGATGGATTTTTCTGCGACTGTCGCGTCGTAGTTGCAGCATGTCGCATGTTGCAGTGCGACACCATAGACTGCCATTATAAAAATTGTCGCGCGACATTAGTGCAACAAAATGTCGCGCGACAAATGTTGCGCCCTATCTGTCGCGCAACTTTTTGTCGCGCAACAAATGTCGTCGTGTAGACCTAGCCTAATGGTTAGCTACAGTATTATTCCTCCCGTACAGATACATGACAGCTTATTCTGAATAGTCACTGGAAATAACAGGTATGCTTAAAAGACTCTTTTTGTACTTAAAGTGCTGGCATGCTTGCTGTTCTGTATTTTCTGTTAGCCATCACAACAACAATTCACAGTTTGTAAATAATACAGTAGATATATAAGTAACCCACACAAATCAGCAACAAAGTGTTTGCGTTGACTGAATTGATAGTGCCCCTATAGCCAAGGGACAGATGATATGCAATAAGATACTGTTATCGGCTCTCAAGACACATACAAATGAATCTGTCACAAAGTAATGAGGTTTAATGGTTTGTATAAATAAAATAACAATGAAACATGATAGATACATAATAACTTGGATATAAAATAAACGCCATAAAGACTGTAGGCAGCCTATCACTCTTTGGCATGCATCACAAAAATTGGTGCCTTTAGCTTGTGTCTCCTAGATATTATAGACAAGTGACCAAAATTACTAGAACAAAACTGAATTATGATGTCTAGACAGCCTAACGATAAATTACCAGCCCTTGGTATTCCAGTAAATAGAATCTATAAGGCAAGTAAAAATCATAGGCCACTTGTCTATTATATCTAGGAGATACAAGCTAAAGGGAATGCACAATACTACCGTATGTTTATTTGTGGTGCATCTCAAATGGTGATAGGCTGCCTACAGTTTATATGGTGTTTAATTCATTTTATATCCATTTTATCATTTACCTACTGTGTTTTACTAGTGTTTTTATTTATAGAACTTATCAAACCTTATTACTTCGCACCAGCTTATTTTGTATGTGTTTATAAGGCTGATAACCATATTTTTATCAAAATTCTAATTTTACATACATGCCACAACCAGGTTCAGGACTACTGAGTTTGCTAGGTCATCAGGAGGTGGACTGTACTCTAACAGTCTCAGAATCAAATAACTTGCACTTAGGAAAGCAGGCATTATTATCAATTACTGTTATTGTTACATACTGTATATCTATGTTCTGTATGTATAACTTTATGGGGTATTAGGAATGTATAATTTTAAAGACAGAGCTAATGCAAAATATAGCATACTCCATCCATTGTACTGTATAATCAAACGTGTAAGCACCTAGTACAAAAGAAAGCTGTACACAACAGTATCAATGTATAAAATTTCCCAACAATCCAATTTGCATAAAAAACCTCCAAAATAAGAGATAATAATCTCTTTTACATCCACATGGTGTCCTAATGCTTGTTAAATGGCTTTTAGGAAACATACAGTGAATGCCAAAAATGAGTCAACTATCCAGGATCATTCCATGCTTCACTGGGCACTGCTGAGCACAAGGTTGTTTCTTTGATTGCTGGGACCTGACCACCATACTGAATTTGTTTTGTTGGCTGTGTGTATTAAACTCTGCCTTGCTGACCTTCATGCATGGTGTTTGAGTCATTATTCCTTTTTAATAGCAGGACACTGCAGTGAATATCGTTATAAATAGGACTGTGTATAGCAATAGTGCATTATTAGTAAATGATAGCACCAAACCAGATATACTAGCAATAAACAGAAATAAAATCATAGTTGTATTTTACAGACTAAAATTAAATAAAAATGAAATAAAGAAACTAATGTGGAAGTCTCATTTTAACCTCATAATATTCTATCAGTCAATTTCTGCTGAAGTGAAAGTGACTTTGAAATGTTGGAAGATACATTAATTTTCAGAGCTAGCCAACAGACGTGTGACTCCTGAGATGACATAGGGCAACACATTCGTTATCATGGGAGAATCACTCAGTTTTCTAACCCCAGAACTGTCTTATTGTATTGATATCAGTAAGGATTGGAAGCCTAGCCATACATTTGTGATGCTTTTCATTATTCTCTATGGCTGCATCTATTCAATATTTCTCTAAAATGGGTCATTAAGTTGTTGGGTCTTGAATAGAAGAAGAAGTGCATCAGCAAAACGTACGTCGGGCCTCTGGCTCTCCCTAAACTGGTCAGTTCTTATTGTAGTGATTGCATTGTACCACTTGCTGATTGTTTGTAGAGGTAGATTGGCTTGTATTGCTAGTTAGGGCCATCAGTTTACATTTTGTTACTTGCTAGTTTTTTGTGCTACAGGCAATTGTAGCAAATGTGAATAATGGGTTTTAAAAAAGAAGCTTAATAATTAATATATAGTCTTTGTTCTACATTCCAACACTCCATGCGTTATATTACTGTCATTATTGTCTTTTATATTGATTAATAAAGATGCTGTGTTTGTACTTTAATGTGTGACGTTACTATTTTTGGGGTAGAGTTAGATGAAAAAGGAATAAAATATTTTTGCCTAACCACTTCTGTGGTGACCTGGTGCAGACATCAGAGATGATAGCAATGATTAAAAAGTTTTTCCCCCCATCAATACACATTGTGTTACTCTATTTAGGACAGGTTGCAATGTCTATACAGTTTCTACTACTTCTGAATAAATACTTTTAGAGTAACTAAACATTAGTTGCCATTAATTTCTATATGAGTGGTCAACAACTCCAAATTGTGGAAACCTCATATATGGCCCTTGACAGCATGAAAGTATTGCGCGTGATATCTAAGCACACAATAGACTTTTTCTACAGATGTATTTGTGGCTGGCTTTAATTAATATATTTCATAAAACTAGATCTCCAAAATAAATGGAGAGGTTAAGTTATGGACCTTTACGGAAAGAGTCAAGACTAGTTTGACTGTTTCCATAACTCCTATAGAAATGAGAAAATCATAGACATGTACGGTCACCTCCCTTTTCATTCTTCTCCTCCGTAATATAAGTATAGTTTATTTAAAAATTCCCTTTTCTAATTTCCAGAACTTTGAGCAGTTACTTAATGTCTTAACGATATAACCACAAAAGTAGATGGTTCACTATCACTAGCTGCCATTTAGTTTACCGTAGAGCTATTAATGCTTGTCAGAAATTATTTATTGTCTCCTGAAAGAAGAAACATTTGCAAGATGCTACCTGAGCAGTTTAAGCGACACACAGCAATGAGATCTTCAGTCACAGGTATAGATTCAGTCCACTGGTTAGGGAACTTTCACACTAGCGGCAGGACAGATCAGACAGGCTGTTCACCCTGTCGGATCCGTTCTGCTGCTATTTCGCCTTGCCGCCAAACTGCCGCTCCATCCCCATTGACTATAATAGGGATGGGGCGGAGCTCCGGTGCAGCAAGGCAGTGCGCCGTGAGAGGCATGCAGACTTTTAGCCCGACGGCCTCTCACCGTGCTCTGTCGTGTTGCAACGGAATTTCGCCCCCCGTCCCCAATGAGGACAGAGCGGCAGTCTGGCGGCACGGCGAAATAGCGGCACGACGGATCCAACAGGTTGAACAGCCTGTCGGATCCGTCCTGCTGCTAGTCTGAAAGTAGCCTTGAAGGTTGCCCTGAAGAACCAACAGAAGTAGTACTAGCAAAACCCTTGGTTTTTTAGTTGTACATGTGCTTTCTTATACTGTATCTAGGTACCTAGAAAAAGCTGTGAAACATGTCAGGTATTACATAGTTATACAGTAACATAGGTTGGACAAAGACACAAAACCATCAAATTCTGTTTTTATCAGATCAAAATCTTTATACTGTTAGGTTAATTCTATCAATGCCATTTGTGGATAGATAGGCATCTAGTTTATTTTTTATTTTTTATTCTGACATAGTATTTTCCATTACTACTTGGGATAGGATGTTTCATAGTTTGACCACTCTTTTCTTTAAAGAACCCAGTTACGCAGATTAGCAAGTGTGGACCCACTGTACCAACTAACTTGTTTGGCTTTGGGCTAAACTCTAAGAGCGTTATTCTGACTGTCCCCTGGTATTCACCTTTAGTTCCTGTACATCTAGCCTTAGCTGCATGGAAGAAACTTGACTGCTAGCTTCTGGGATAGTCTCAGTGTAGTTGGCAGATGACCCACAGATGTCAGGGACTCTGCGACAAGCCCCAGAAGCTCAGGATACAGAAAGTGCACTACAAATGCAGCAAAAGCATACAGTAGGTATAGTTTGTCACTTATGCTTGAATGCAGGTTTCTAAGATCCAGACAGCACACGTGAAGCATACAGTAGATGGTAGGAGGCACCCGATAGGCAGGCAGGGTGATATTGAACATACAGACGAGACATGATGGCTAGATACTTGGCAGGAACACAGGCAAGGCAGATGGACAGAGTTAACTGAAACTGAAAGTGCTGGAACACACTGTCAGGGCAGGTAGAAGCTGAAGCACAATTAGGAACAAATGTAGGATAAACACAGGTAAATAGCACAAGATAAACAGAACACCTTTGTTGGTCACCAGGGTATTTAATGCTCAGGCACCCTTTGCCTGCAGAGGGTTCCTTAAATACTCAGGGACCCATGGTAAAGGATTTAGAAACATGCATACTTGCCCCTTAAGAGGCCAGAGGGGAGCATGTGCACCCGAAGGAGACAGACAGAGGCTGGAACAAAAGGCAACAGCCTTGTTAGTAGCACATCTATCATGCCCACACAGGAGGGCAGAGGCTGACATAGGTGACCCAACAAACCCTTTCCTGTATTAATTTCTAAATAGCCTTTACTCCACAAATAAAGAATGTCCTTTGGATCTTTTAACCCTTTCCACCCAAGGCCAGTTTTCACCATCCTGCCCAGGCCATTTTTTTGCAAATCTGACATGTGTCACTTTATGTGGTAATTACTTTGGAACTTATCCAGGCCATTCTGAGATTGCTTTATCATGACACATTGTACTTCATGACGGTCATAAATTTGAGTCAATATTCACAATTTTAAAAATTTCTATTTCTCTGCTTTTAAAACAGAAAGTGAAAGTGATTACTTAACATTCCCCATTCGTCTACTTTATGTTTGCATATTTGGTAAATGTCATTTTATTTTTTTGGGGGACGTTAGAAGGCTTAGAATTTTAGAAGCAATTCCCAAAAAAATTAAGAACATTTCCAAAACCCACTTTTTAAGGACCAGTTCATGTCTGAAGTCACTTTGTGGGGCATACATAATAGAAACCCCCCCATAAAGGACCCCATTGTAGAAACTACACCCCTCAAGTTACTCAAAACTTATTTTACAAACTTTATTAATTAAAAGAAAATGGAGATAAAATGTATACATTTTACTTTTTTGGCAGATATTCCATTTTAATCAATGTTTTACTTTAACACATCGAGGGTTAACAGCCAAACAAAACTCAACATTTATTACCTTTATTCTGAGGTTTACAGAAACACCCCATATGTGGTTATAAACTGATGTAAGGGCACATGGCAGGGCACAGAAGGAAAGGACTGCCTCATGGTTTTTGGAAGGCAGATTTTTCTGGACTGGTTTTTAGACACCATGTCCTATTTGATGCCCCCCTGATGCACCTCTACATTAGAAACTCCCAAAAGTGACCCTATTTTGGAAACTAGGCGATAAGGTGACAGTTTTATTGGTACTACTTTGGAGTTAATATGAATTTTAATTGCTGTATATTATGTTTTTTGTGAGGCAAGGTAACCAAAAAATTGCTGTTTTGGCACTGTTTTATTTTTTACAACTTTCATCTGACAGGTTAAATCATGCGCTATTTTTCTACTTTCTTTGTTTGTTTCAGTTTTATATAACAAAGCATTTTTGAAAAAAAAAAGTGTTTGTCTCCATTTTCTGAACACCATTTTCTTTTTTTTTCTGCCAAATGTATTGTGCAGGGGCTTATTTTTTGCAGGAAGAGTTTACATTTTTATTGGTACCATTTTTGGGTACATATGATTTTCTGATCATTCATTATTACACTTTGAGGCAAGGTGACCCAAAAAAATTGATTGTTTTGGCACAGTTTTTATTTATTTATTTTTACAGCATTCATCTGAGGGGTTAGGTCATGTTATATTTTTATAGAGCAGGTCGCTATGGATGTGGCAATACCTAATATGTATACTTTTTCTTATTTATTTAAGTTTTACACAATAAAAGCATTCTTGAAACCAAAAAAATGATGTTTTAGTGTCTCAATAGTCAGAGCCATAGTTTTTTTTTATTTTTTGACCTATTGTTTTAGACAGGGGCTCATTTTTTGCAGGATAAGATGACGGTTTGATTGGTTCTATTTTGTGGGGCATGCACTTTTTTGATCGCTTGATATTGCACTTTAAATGATGTTAAGTGACAAAAAATTGCTTTTTGGGCACTGTTTTTATGTTATTTTATTTATGGTGTTCACATGAGGAGTTTGGTCATGTGATATTTTTATAGAGCAGGTTGTTATGGACATGGCAATATCTAACTTTTTTTTCTATTTCACTTTAACACAATAATAGCATTTTGTAATTGTTTCCATTGTCTGAGAGTCATTTTTTTTTTTTGGGCGATTGTTTGAGGTAGGGTCTCATTTTTTGCAGAATGAGGTGACGGTTTGATTGGTACTATTTTGGGGGGCATACACCTTTTTGATTGCTTGGTGTTGCAATTTTTTTGTAAGGTGACAAAAAAAATTTTGCCACTGTTTTAATATTCTTTTTTTTACTGTGTTTACCTGATGGGTTAATTCATGTAATATTTTTATAGAGCTGGTTGTTACGGCGCATCAATACCTAATATGTATGTGTTTAAGGAGACAAACATGGCTTTTTTTTAACAATTTTTATTTAATTGTTTTCTACGGTGTTTATCGGACAGGGTGGTTCATGTGATATATTTATAGAGCCGGTCGTTACGGACATGGCGATACCTAATATGTGTGTGTGTTCTTTTTTTTTTTTCTTTTTTTTTATATAAAGCCAGGGGAAAGTGCCATTTTTTTCATTTTTTACTTGAAACATTTTTTTTAACATTTTTTAAACTTTATTTCGGTCCCACTCTGGGACTTTACTTTTGGGGGTCTGATCCCCTATGCAATGCATTACAATACATCTGTATTGTAATGAAATGCTTGTTAGTGTATTACACTGAGTAAAGCACTAACAGGTTTCCTAGGAGACCCAGCCTGAGGCTGGATCTCCTAGGCACCCATAGAAGGCAGGTCCGGCAGATGCCGTGCAGGACATTGGGTAGCCTCTTCATGGCATCGGGCTGCCTTCTAACCCATCGTGTCCCCATCACAGCAGCGCGGGGACTCGATGAACTCCCTCACCCGCCTCAAATCCCTTCTATGTGACGGTCAGCGCTGATCGCGACATAGAAAGGGTTAATCCACCGGCGGATACAGCAGGGGCCTGGCTACCAGGGACTGCCGGACCCCTGCAGTGATCGGGAGCGCACCACTCCGGTGCCCACCCGATCACCATAACGTAATAGTACGTCAAAATGCGGGAAAGCACCTGCCGCCATGACGTACTATTACGTCATATGTCAGGAGGGGTTTAAGTCTTTGCAACAAATAAATCATGTGCCAGTATTGGTTACACAGTGATAAGAATACAATAGGCATATACAGGTGAAACTCGAAAAATTTGAATATCTTCTAAAAGTCCATTTATTTCAGTAATGCAAATTAAAAGGAATTGCATTAAATGCAGCTTAAAATTAGAATTTTGTGAAAAGGTTCAATTTTCTATACTCAAAGTGTCACACTCTAGTCAGCTAATTAATCAATACCCCCTGAGCAAAGGGTACCTCAAAATAGTGACTTTGGGTTTTCATAAACTGTAAGCCATAATCATCCAAATGATAACAAATAGAGGGTTGAAATATTTTGCTTTGCATGTAATGAGTCTATCTAAAATATTAGAAAAAAACACAGAGAGGCCGGGTTAGACGACCAGACTTAATTACTCCCAAAATTAATGTAGCAACTGTACTGATCCCCTAGGGGACAGAGGGGTAAAACTTAACATTTAATAACGGTAATTCTAAAATAAGTAGACACTAGAGGATGGACCTCTGTAACAAACAACATAAACACAGCCCTAGGGGCCTAGACTGAACATACACATACAGTATGGGAAAAGATATATATAAACAGGAACGTTCTCACCCAGGTGTGGATCGCGGGTTCTCTCAAGCAATGTTGAAGATAGAGACGGACCTGTAATGGTGGATCGCCATACTGGAAGGTACCAAGCATGTGTACCCCTGTGCGTTATTGGGTACCAGGGCAGATTAACCCTAGAAAACCCTATATGAGGGACAGGGGCTAGAACGCCCTACCTATCTATACGAGGAACTTGCCCCGCAAGGGGCGTCCCCGTCCGGATACCTGACCCTGTAAGGGCGGAATCCCTAATAAACCCTATGTGGGTACTCCCGACGTGTCACGTTTCATTCCATGAGTGAAATCATCAGGGGAGAAAATGGAAATAACAAGACTATGGATGGGGCTTGTATAACCAGGAAAAGATGGTAGAGGGAGGGATTTGCAATGGTCAGTCAATGTCAAGGGGGACGAGGGTGTGTAGTCAGTTGGACATAAACACCCAGAATGACCGCAACAAGAACCTCCTAATTAGGGTATAGGTGCACCAGTGGGTGGTACCTATAGAAGTCAGATAATGATCATAGGATAATCAAAATCCAAAAGGAGCTGTCAGCAGAGTATGCCCACCTGTCAGCGTCTTTTAAAGGTGCAGAGAATCACGCCAGTTACCCTGTAACTCCCCACTTCCGGTCATGTGACTCAGGTAAAGGGAAGTCACATGTCCGGTGGAACGCAAGGAAGTGAGCGTGCGTTCCAGGGCGACGTGGTCCGTAGTGCGCGGCGCCAATGAATGACGTCACACACCATGTGAGGAATCACATGATCAGGAGACTGACCACGGAGCACGTCGCACCCAGTGAGCAACGCCCACCACCCAAGTGCCAGAATAAGAGCGGTGAAAAATATAAACGGGGTGGGATTAGGCACAGGGCACCCATATTGTTGCAAAATAAATGCAAACCAAGAAGGTTGCGGTTGGGGCCCATAGTTAAAGGGATCCCTTGGTAACAAGAAAATATTAATAAACCAAACTATTAATAAGAGGCAGGCTCTCAGAGAACACCAGCCCCAGGATAACTATACCTGGCACGGTGGAGGCATAGAGATTAGGAGTAAGATAAGGAGAAAAAGCAGTTTAAATAAAACAACTGAAATTAAGCTGCTCGTTTAAGCCCAAGGGGGCCATGGTTTTAAGGTAATAAATCCAGCGTGTCTCCCACTGCAAGATGGCACGATCCCAATCTCCCCCAAAGCGGGGGTAAGATCCGATCAATGCCCATCATTGAGATGCAGGCTTTTCCGTTGTGTTGATTGTGGACATGATTAGCAACAGGGGTGTCTTTGGCCTTTGCTATGTCACTGAGGTGTTCCCCAATACGTCTGCGGAACTCACGGATGGTTTTACCCACATACCCCCTGCCACACTCGCATGACAGGAGGTATATGACCCCGCGAGTCCTGCAGTTGATGAAGTGATGTATACGGTATTCTCTGCCTGTGACCACACTGCTAAAAACTTTCCCAGATTTCACATAGGGACAGGCAATGCAACCACTGCACCTGTAACATCCTTTCACGTTGGATCTAAGCCATGTTGAATCTGACAGAATGGGGTGTGTAAATTCACTAAAAACCAGCGTGTCGCGGAGGCTATGTCCTCGACGGTAAGTAAGATGTGGGTAGTCCCCCACCACTTCTCTCAGGTCTGGGTCTAGTTGAAGGATGCCCCAATTCTTCTGGAGAATGTGTCTGATGTCACCTGCAGCCCTGTCATAAGTCATGATAGGACAGATAATGCTTACAGGCGGCACCGTACAGGGTTTAGGAGTGAGGAGAGATGCTCTCTCTGAATGCAGAGCAAATTCGAACGGCCTCCTCAAGACCCTGTCGGGATAGCCGCGCTGACGGAACCTAATCCGTAGGTCGGCCGCTTGTCTGACGAATTCCCGTTTGGTTGAACAATTTCTCCTAAGCCTGAGATATTGTCCTTTGGGAATACCCCACTTAAGTGGTAGGGTATTGGTAGACGTCGGTTTTCTGTAAACTGACGTCTCCAATTCGCCAGTTGATGTTTGAGAGATGAGGACATCGAGGAAAGGTAACCTCCTGCCCCCAACCTCACAGGTAAAATGCATGCCGATCTGATTGTCGTTGAACATCCCCACCAGCGAGCGGAACGAGGACTCGTTCCTGCTCCATATGATGAAGATGTTATCCCACCAGCCCAGGAACAGGTTAGCATATGACGGGGCACAGGAGCTCCCCATCGTAGTGCCCCTAAGCTGGTGGTAGAGTCTCCCATTAAAGGAAAAGACGTTGGTGGTCAAAGTAAATTCCAGAAGGGAGAGGACAAAGAGGCTGTGAGCGCGGTACTGGCATCCACGGGTGCTCAGAAAATATTCAACTGCCTTGATTCCAAGGGAATGGGGAATATTAGAGTAGAGGGCCTCCACATCGATAATGGCCAATAGGCTCTCATTCTCAACGTGAATACCCTCCAGTTGTTTGAGCAGATGTGTGGTATCCTGAGTGTACGAGGGTAGTGCAGCAACAAATGGTGTCAGAACACGGTCCACGTAAATCCCTACGTTTCATGTGTGGTATCCCGAGTGTACGAGGGTAGTGCAGCAACAAATGATGCCAGAACGCGGTCCACGTAAATCCCTATGTTCGTAGGGATTTACGTGGACCGCGTTCTGGCACCATTTGTTGCTGCACTACCCTTGTACACTCGGGATACCACACATCTGCTCAAACAACTGGAGGGTATTCATGTTGAGAATGAGAGCCTATAATTTGGGTCAAGGATCGTCCAGTGTCTTGACGGACAGCAAATTGGATCTTCCGGCTCAGTGCTGATGAAATTTTTTTGGATCTTCCACTTGACTTTTTTGTTCCATAACCCTCAGGATCATTTAAGAAATTCCAAATGTCTTACTGCATCCCACCTCAGCAGCGATGGCGCGCTGTGAGAGACCCTGCTTATGCAGTTCAGCAACCCGACCACGTTCAAATAGGAGAGTTTTTTTGCCTTTGCCATCACAACTTGTGACTACCTGACAGAAAATGACAATGAATCCACATATTTGCACAGTGGTCAGTGGCTTATTACGCTTTGGCCAAAATGTACACCAATGCCTTATTCAACATCCAGCATAAAGGCAAGGCAGAGTGCTGGTTTGCAGAGTGCGATTGCATTTGTGTTTTTTCGTTTGAATCTGTATTTCGCCATACCAATGAGCACTTGCATACAAGGTTGTGCGGGCCGAACCCAGCACATTTTTTTCTTTGTAGTATATATTGGAGGCGTGGCGATCTCCATCCAGCCATGCACACCTGACCAGTTAATCTGCCCTGGAGGCTGGTTTTAAAGTCAGTATAAAACTGAGTCTGCTTATATAGCACCTACCAGTAGCCATTTGGCTCCAGGAGAAGTGTATAGTGGGCTCAGCATGCATGTTGGTACTTGCATCCCTGGATCCGATGAAAGCTGTAATGGCACCAGACGGGTTTAAAAGCAGAGTGTGCTTGGCGTGCATGCTGTACCTGCGCTCCCTGGACTTTGTGTGGCTGTCGTGGCCCATAACAGGTAGGAACTAGTGTTAGGGACCACTCATGAAGGTGACCTTGACGTGGTGAGTGGCTTATTACGCTTTGGCCAAAATGTACACCAATGCCTTATTCAACATCCAGCATAAAGGCAGGGCAGAGTGCTGGTTTGCAGAGTGCGATTGCATTTGTGTTTTTTCGTTTGTATCTGTATTTCGCCATAGCAATGAGCACCTGCATACAAGGTTGTGTGGGCTGAATCCCCCATATTTTTTTTAAAGGCATGTGTTCCTAAAATTTTAATCAGCTGAAAAACAGCCTGTTTCAGTTTAAATGCTATTTTCAATTAATTGAATGCTCAAAAAATGTTTTGTCTCACTCTCATTTCTTCTTGTTGCATGTTGAAGCTCTACTTGGAACCTTGTTAAAGGGACACTGACAGGCCCAATAACCATGATTAGCTGTACATATCCATGCACAGGTCTTCTAATGTGCATTAAAAACATATAAGTATCCCCCCTGTCCACATTATGAATACAGTTAACTCACGTTTTATAACCTGAACTAATCAATGTTCTTTCGGCCCAAGGGGCGGGTTTCAGCTTCTCTTACGCCCAGCCAGCATCAGCCCAACCAATGTTTTTGAAGCACCGCCCAGCTCATCAATATTCACTTAGCTGGGCGGCTTCTGCATTTCCCCTACCTTCCGAGATCCGGCGCATGCCCAATAGAAAGCTATGGGTGCCAGGCGCATGCGCAGAAGCTGAAAGCGAGTCCGATGCCCATAGCTTTCTATTGGGCATGCGCCGGATCTCGGAAGGTCGGAGACTGCAGAAGCCGCCCAGCTAAGTGAATATTGATGAGCTGGGCGGCGTTTCAAAAACGGCGGTTGGGCTGATGCTGGCTAGGCGCATGAGAAGCTGAAACCCCGCCCCTTGGGCAGAAAGAACAGCGATTAGTTCAGGTTATAAAACGTGAGTTAACTGTATTCATAATGTGGACAGGGGGGATAATTATATGTTTTTAATGCACATTAGAAGACCTGTGCATGGATAAGTACAGCTAATTATGGTTATTGGGCCTGTCAGTGTCCCTTTAAGATCCAGCCATGCTAAATATGATTTTTTTGCCATTTTTCAAGTGGTCTTAAACTTTTGATCAGGACTATATATATCACATATGCATACCATAGCAAGCCATAGTTTATGCAAGTGTTTATCAAATCATATTTTATTAACGTGACCACACTTGTTCTTGGCTATCATATAAATAATGTATTGATACTGTGTTTTTCACACTAATATTTAAAAAATATATATAAAATTACAGCAACATTGTTTTCCCTTGTTTTTCAAGTTGTCTTTAAGTAACAGTAAATATAAAATAAATTAATATTCATTATTAGCTTTAGTATACAGAAATCGATCATGTCTAACAATATCTATCAGATATACTATGTAAACTAATGTAAAAACACACAGATTTTTTTTAAAATGTTCACCACTCACATCAGTGGCATTTGGTGGGCCACAGTTTCCATGTCACTTATTCTCAATGGAGTTATTTGTCCACTCACAATACACTTTCACCACAGCGGCAAACAGATAAGAAACTGAGCAGCTTCAGAAATACTGCCACTCTTGATCTGAAAGCCAATAATCATCCCTTTTTGAAAAATCACCTCCCATGACAGCAACGAGGGTTATGTGTGTAGACAGCCTATTGAGCAGCTTATATACCCACCAAGCCAGCTCACGACCCATGAATTCCTTCATGAGCTACATGCTGCTGATGCTGGGCTCCTTTGGCGATAAGTACAGCCCCTTGCGCTTTGTTTATCTTTATTTATGCCGTATATTTAAACCTGTTTTTTGGGGCCAAAAGAGGAGGGATCAGGACAAAAAGGTATATTTGCAAATGTCATTAGGAGAGCTACAGTGCAATATCAGGGGTTAAAAACGGGCACAGTGGTGACAGACCCCCCACATTAATACAGCTTCTTTAAGATTGAGGCCATTAATCACAGGAAAATTGCAATTACTTAAAGCTTGAAGCTGGCACAAAAACATTTTACAACTCAACATGTTTTCCATATGATAATAATCAGATGCCCTCCATGTCTGCATTTAATTGCATGCAAATGTGCTACCTTCTCATATGCATTTCAATGACAGATACAATGGATGATCATATCATTAACATAACCACTTCATTGCATATCTGCAATATTTTACATAGGAAAGAAATGAGTTATCCTAGTTGTTCTTTGTTCTACTCAAATCAATGGCTTCAGCTCTATCCCCTCCAACATCTTAATACTTACTGACATCCACAATTAAAGCAACATGGCAGTCAATTAATCATAACTCCTATTTTATGTTATCCATGAATGAATCTCTATTATTTCATTTTGTAAATATCTATTTAAACCTCGCAATATTAGGTATCACAACACAATGCTGGTTGGACTATTAGGTATACTATTGTTTCACTGTTTCATTATTTCAGAACAAAATGTTTTTCATTTGTGAAATTTCTTGGCAGTTTCTGAGCGTTAAAGGGGTTAACTGGGATTCACACTTTAATGACCTAGAATAGGTTGTCAATATAGGATATAGAATATAACAAGCGATTTGGCCTTTTCCTAGGACATTTGATGTCACATCCATCAGCCACATGACCTAGGCACAGCTCAGGAGGCTGATCTGCAATACCAAGCGCACCTGCTTTGCAATGTATAGTGCTGTGCTTGGTAAACCTGCAAAAAGGTGGCCGTGCTCACTGGAGCGCTGTGGCCTCCTCAAACAGCTGACTGTCAGGTGACAAGAGGATAAGTCATTAATATGTAAATTCTGGAGAATATTTTTCATCTTGCTATAGTCTCAAGATTCACTGGGGATGATAGGCATTCAATTGAATAAGGATCAGAAAATTCCATTAATAGCACCTACTATACTTGCAATTGTAGCCTACAATGAGACCTAATGGGATCACACCTCCATCATGAAAAAATAAATAAAAAATTGGTGTGCATACCCAACAAAATAGCACATGAGTCCAACAACGTAGCAAAATGTAATTTATTAGATATCACTTAAAAAAAATACATATAGCAAGGGGAGTAGACATGAACCAGTGTGGTAGCAAGAATATGAGGAGAGCATATGGGAAAGGGATAGTAATAATCATATACAAGTGCATAGAGTCATATGTGGTAATACTGAATGGAGGCTGGAATGTGCCTGGTCCACTGCACACCACCGGTATGAGGTACTCTCTGGTGAAGCCTGTTTGGAGAAACGCGTTGGGCAGGTGAGGTGACACTGGGAAGGGGATTACTATCTTGTTTCATTAACTTTGTAACTTGTTGACTGTGATTGTATTTACATTCTGTAAATCCTGTGCAGTACTGCTGTTACACTTGCAGGCTGTGTCCTTGCTTGATCCCTGAACATTTTCCTCATACCGGTGGTGTGCAGTGGACCAGGCACGTTCCAGCCATCATTCAGTATTACCACATATGACTCTCTGCACTTGTATATGATTATTACTATCCCCTTCCCAGTGCTACCACACTGGTTCATGTCTACTCCCCTTGCTATATGTATTTTTTTAAGTGATATCTAAATTATATTTTGCTACGTTGTTGGGTACATGTGCTAATTTGTTGGGTATGCACACCAATTTTTTTAGATTTTGTATACTTGCAATTGGTCAAACAGCTGCTCAACTGCAAGGTAAACATATATTTGCTGTATTGTAAACAAGTTAATAAGTTGCATTATCAGGGGGGACTGTTATACTGGGCTGAGTCACCGTGAGGCAGCATAGTCTGGGGGAAATCCACGGTCCTTATTGTTTTTGGGTCTCTGGTATATTATCAATTATCAGGATAAAGTAGCCAACAACATGCCACCTAAATACAATAGGAAATCTGTGGGTACTGGATCACCCAAAGCTGGGGGTGGAAGTAGCCCACAGGCCAGAATAGAAAAATACCTGAAATCGCCCATATCCAAGCCCAGAAGGGGGAAAAAAATGACAGAGTCAGTGGAGGGTCAGGGGAATTTACCGCCACAGACGGAGCAGCCCAGGGGACCGGACGTAGATAGATTTGACACTATAGATAGTAAGTTGGTGGATATACTGACAGTAGTCCAGACCATGAATCAATCGGTGATAGATATCTCCACCACTGTGAAGACATTACAGACGGATATAACCCCGTTGAATTTTTACAAAAATGGCTAACAGAGGTATTAGGAACTGGAGAGGACTCATCCACGTTTTGCGTGGAGAGAGCCCACATAATGCCCTTCAAAAAGCCTCCACCCGGTGGCCCCCCTCGCCCCTTCATGATTATAATACTACGCTCAAGTGATAGAGACTTGGCGCTTCGGCGCAAGAGGGAATTACAGGAGATTGAATACAATGGGAATCTGATACAGATATACCCCGATTTTTCTAGGGACACCCAAAACATGCGCAGGGAGTACTATGACATAAAGAAAAGATTGCGAGAGGTTAACATCAAATACTCTATGTTGTAGCCCACAAAATTAAGAGTGGTCTATAGGGACACTGTAATGTTCTTCGATAAAGCTAGAGATGCCCTTGAATGGTTGGACTCTGTGAAGAAATAAATAATGCGAGGTCTGCGGGATGGTGTTTGGGCGGGGGGGATAGGGGCGGTGGGGGCGGGCCCACTGGCGGATGGGCGAAATGTAAGAGGTTGACAGGATGTTCTTCATCAGTGAACCAGTTTGGGGGGGGGGAGGGTCAGGTAGGGGGCGGGAGGGGTTGTGTTCGGGAACTGTCACGGTTGTCGCTGGGTGGCGGTGGACGACTCTATTTCAGATTTAAAGCGTCATGAATGATAAAGTTTTAATATGGAATGTACGCGGGCTTGGGGATAGAACAAAACGGGTTATAGTTTTTTACTTGATTTCTCAACACCTTCCCGCAATTGTAGCATTATTGGAAAAACATGCATCACCGGAGATCCCCGTTTATCTAACCAAAAAATGGGCGGGGCATCGGTTCCACTCCAGCCTTTCATCATACTCTCGCGGGGTCAGCGTATATGTCCACAGAGACGTGGATTTCGTCCCTTTGGAACATCAGATTGAAGCCGATTGGAGATATATCTTTCTTTATGGTCGATGGAATGGATGAAACTGTATATTGGCCTTTGTATATATCCCCCCTCCCCCCGTTTGCTATGAGAGTCTTGAATCACCTGGCCTCGTTTGTTTATAGTAAAGACCGGTGCCCGGTGTTAGTATCCGGGGATTTTAATTGTGTGCTAGACCCCGAATTAGATAGAATATCTAATGCCGCAAAATATAGCCAGGGAAAACATTTACTGCTCCGAGGTTTCTGCGAGGAAACAGGGCTAGTGGATATCTGGTGGGCGCTGTATGGTAACAAACAGGTGTTTTCATGTTTCAGTAAGACATACAGCGCCATGTCCAGAATTTACATCACCCTGGCCAATAGCGAGATGACTGCTCTAATTTCAAAAATGAAATATGAGATTCATGGAATCTCAGACCACTCACCCATATTTTTAGCCATTAAGATAGGGGGACAACCCGTCATTGTAAGATCCTTTAGATTGAACCCACATTGGTTAACCATTATAAAAAAATCAAGAGAAGATAAATAAGGAGTTGGCCCAATTTTGGCGAGAAAATATTGGTACATCACATATCCACTTTGTGTGGGACGCAATAAAGGCATACCTCCGTGGGCTATATTATGGCATAATAAAATCCAAAAGAACAGAGTTTTTTAAAGAGGAAAAAAGATTGGAAGATAATGTAAAATACCTAGAAGGTAGGATTAGCATAAATAATGACGCGAACACGCGGGATAAGCTAAAAACAGCTAATGACTATTGCATAAACTATATGACGAAAAAGGCACAGAATAAACTGTTCTTTCAAGGATATGATCAGTTTTGTGAGGCAGGGACCCCAGGCAAATTGTTAGCCTCCATAGTATCCAATCAAAAGTCCCGTCCTAAAATCAGACAAATTCAAACCTGTGATGGTCAAAAACTAGATAAAGCAGCAGAAATTGAGGGAGAATTTGTAAACTACTTCAACAATTTATATCGCTCTGAGGTAAATGACATAGAGACCCTCATAGATGATTTTCTGGACCAAATTGAGGTCCCAGTATTGTCTGAATCAGACTCGACTCTCCTGAACTCCCCTATCCTTTTAGGGGAGTTACAGGAGGTCATACTGGGAATTCAGAGATCTTCGGTTCCCGGGTCGGATGGACTCCCGTTTGGAATATACAAGAGCCATGCAGAGGTCCTGCTACCTGGGTTACTGGAGGTACTAAATGAATCCTGCACCATTGGGAAACTGCCCCCGTCTTTAATGGAGGCAATTATTACACTCATCTTGAAGAAAGGGAAGGACGGAAATAAAGTAGAGGCCTACCGACCTATATCATTACTCAACACAGATTATAAGATAGTTGCTAAGGTCCTTGCAAACAGATTAAAAAAGGCAATTACGGGGCTAGTACACACAGATCAGACGGGATTTATCCCGGGGCGAGAAATTCAGACAAATATACGGCGGGCCTTTCTGAATGTGCAGATGGGGGGGGGAGGGAAGAGGACCGCTCCATCCTGTCTTTGGACGCCGTTAAGGCCTTCGACAGGGTGGAATGGTCTTTTCTTTGGCAGACTATGCACAAAATGAATCTCGGGGCAAATTTTATTGAATGGGTCAGAATCAATGGCCCAGTGGCCAGAGTTAATATAAACGGAGTGATCTCTCCTTCGATCTGCTTGCAACTACTCGGCAGGGGTGCCAACTCTCTCCACTACTCTTTGCAATTTTTATAGAACCCCTGGCCTGCAGGATCAGAGCGGATAAGGGAATTGTGGGATTTTGGAGGAAGGGGAGTGGAGGATAAGATCAGTTTATATGCGGACGATGTATTGCTCTACTTAAATGATGGTTGGAGAAATGTTCCACGTGTCATGCAAATTATAGACGAGTTCAGCCGGGTGGCTGGATATGAGATAAACTGGTCCTCTTTCCTCTGAATCGCCACCCCCACAAAACGTGCTAAAGGTAAAAGTTATATCCCCATTGGACCACCTGGAATATCTGGGGATAAAGATTGGTAGTTCAGTAAGGGATTATAATAAATTAAATACCATTCCCTTGATAAACAAAGTAAAGGAAAGGGTTATTGTCTGGCAGAAACTCCCCCTTTCGCAGATTAATAGAATCACATTGATTAAAATGATCCTGTTGCCCTGGATATTGTATGTGATTGCCCCCTGCCCCATATGGATCGAGGGCGGTTTCTTTAACTGGATCGACAGATTGATTAACGATCTGATATGGAGCAGGAAAAGGGTCCGTATTAAGCTACGATACCTGTCTCTGGCTGAAAGTGAGGGCGGTCTTGGTCTACCATATTTTCAAGGCTAATATCTTGCCTCTCAATTGCAATGGTGCACTAACGTGGGAGATGGTATGTTGTTATCCTATCTCACTAAACAACAAATGCGCCCTATATCGAATATTTTCAGTATACTAGAAATTGGATTTTCAGGCACCTGCCCGATAAGTTCAATGTTACAGAAGGTATGGAATAAGACCAAGTCCATCCTGCAGATCACGAATGCCCAGGAATTTACCCCGCTATGGGACAACCCCTTTTTAAATGAATTTCTTTCTCTCAACGACAATAACTATTGGACTTGGAGAGGGATCACGATGCTGTCACATATTTGCAGTTTAGGTAAACTAAAACCTATAGGGGAAATATTTCACGAGACACCTATTACGGCATTGAGTCACTATAGATACGTTCAACTTAAACATGCACTCGCATATATGCAAAATAAAAATTCTCAAACACCAGTTATGCAGACACTATTAGGTTTTTGTTATAATTTTTATGGGAAAAAAGTTAGGGGTTCACAAATTTACACTAGATTTAGAAAGGATCTAAGCACTGTTAAATTCAAGAGCATTGGGAAATGGGAAGCGGATTTAGGGGTAAGTAACCTGTTACAGTGGCAGGAGGCATATCAAAACATTAAGAAGGCTTCTCTTTCACGCCAGCACCGGTTGACACAATTTAAAATAATACATTGGCTATACCTTACCCCTGGCCTCCTCTCTAAAATGTATGGAAAAAAAAGGAACAGAATTTTGGTGTCTGAAATGCCTTTTGCCCCGCAGCCGGATATGTTCATATGTTATGGAGCTGCCCGGCTTTGAAAAAAATTTGGCAAAATATACTCCAGGGTATGGAGTTATTAATGGAGAATAGTCTCCCCGTAACTATTGATCTTGCCATACTTGGGATAATTCCCCCGGAGCTTAAATCTAAAACATTGAAAAGTGTTCAGAGCCGCTGGTTGAAGGGATTCTTGGTGGCCAAGGTACTAATTATTAGGAATTGGGTGATGGACAGGGCCCCTACCCTACTAGAGTGGGAAAGACTAATGCACAGAGTAAAAGAATTTGAGGACATCAAATTTCAAGGGGAGAAACATGGGGCATAGGCGAGGAAGAATGGCTGGAGTGGAGTTGACAACCCATAACTCATAACACCTGGGGAAGCCCGGGTAAAAATACACTCGCAGAATGGTACGTCTTATAGTACATTGGGGTATAATAAGAAACAGACAGGAATTATGAAGGGAGTCGTCCGCCGCACTTGCTACAGCCGTGGCCTGGCCTGGGAGGGTGGGAATGGGTGGGGGGGGGGGGGGGGTTATTGGGTTGTTGATCCTGGAAGGAGGTAGATGAGAATTTATCCTGGGTTCTTTGAATAGGTTTGTTTGGACTGGCAAGTGAATGTAGTATGCCAGAATTCTATTATTATGTACACTATGAAGATTATATACATATATATTTGAGGATGAATTTGTATATGTATTATGCTCCTCCTTTCCTTTTTGTATTTGTATATTGTGCTGACTTTTGAGAAAATTAATAAAGAAAAAGTTTAATTTAAAAAAAAGGCTCGTTCACACGACGCATTTTTTGCGGCTCGTATGCGGACCCATTCACTTCTATGGGGCCGCAAAAGATGCGGACAGCACTCCGTCCACATGCCTGTATGTGGTCTGGATGCTGAGCAAAAATATGGTTGTGTGAATGGGGCCAGGAAATAGAAGACAGAGACGATGGCAAGGATGTGACTAGATGCAGTTTTTTTCTCTCTCTGTCTTAGACTGCACGCAAGGGGAGGGGGAAGTAGAGCAGAAGTGGGGAGACATCTGATTGCTACAGAATACGGATCATAGCACTAATGTCACACCAGAAGTCTGCCAACTTGGCAGGTATGTGGAGAAAAAATGTATATATTTTTTAAAGCATGCAGCGAGATGGAAAAGAGCCTAAAACACAGATAATACACAAAATCTATTGCTGATCAACATGTAAAAGTTGTATTCACTTTTGCAATCAATTCACCATAACAGCTTCAGTGAATATATGTAAAATGAACAAAAACATATATCTTGGTGTGCCAAGGGGCTAAGGAAAATGTGTCTAATATGTCAGCATTGTTTGTTAGTTCATTGCCACCAGTGAAATTACCACATACACCCCTTCTCAGCTATGAACCATCAGGGATTGTAATATAAACTACACGACCTTTGGCACATAAGGAATGTAAAATTTACCTGATCACTGCCCTTAGGCTCCTTTCAGACTAGCGTTCGTCGGTCCGCTCGTGAGCTCCGTTTGAAGGAGCTCACGAGAGGACCCGAACGCCTCCGTCCAGCCCTGATGCAGTCTGAATGGAGCGGATCCGCTCAGACTGCATCAGTCTGGCGGCGTTCAGCCTCCGCTTCGCTCGCCTCCGCACGGACAGGCGGACAGCTGAACGCTGCTTGCAGCGTTCAGCTGTCCGCCTGGCCGTGCGGAGGCGAGCGGATCCGTTCAGACTTACAATGTAAGTCAATGGGAACGGATCCGCTTGAAGATGTCACCATATGGCTCAATCTTCAAGCGGATCCGTACTGAACGGAGCCTCCGTCTGCATTAATATGATCGGATCCGTTCAGAACGGATCCGATCAAGCGCTAGTGTGAAAGTAGCCTTAAGTGGACACTAACTTTTCACACAACTTGCATGGATGTCACAGTATACAGTTGTGTTAAAAATAATAGCAGTCAGACATCACTAACCTGATCAATCACTGTTTTTGGTAGAAATTATATCTCTACATGGCAAATTATTTACTAGCAGGTGTAGTAGAGTAATAGAAACCCAACAGTCATGACATGCATACTGCTGATTCTCTGTAATTCAATCACTTATTGACCGGGGCGTGTTCAAAATAACAGCAGTGTGGAGTTCAATGAGTGAGGTCATTAATTCTTTTAAAAACAGGTGGCAGTTATTGCCTTTATTTAAGGAAGGAAGGCAGCAAATGTTGTACATGCTGGTTACAGCGAATTTCTCTCTGAAATGGGTCGTTCCAGACATTGTTCAGAAGAACAGCGTAACTTGATTAAAAAGATCATTGGAGAGGGTAAAACATATACAGAAGTGCAGAAAATGATAGGCTGCTCTGCTAAAATGATTGCAAATGCTTAAAAATGGCAACCAAAACCTGAAAGACGTGGAAGAAAGCGAAAAACTACCATTCGAATGGATAGAAGAATAGCTAAAATGGCAAGGACTCAGCCAACAATCAGCTGCAGGAAGATCAAAGAAGGTCTAAATTTACCAGTGAGTACTGTTACAATTAGAAGACACCTATGTGAAGCCAAGCTATCTGCAAGAAGCCCCCGCAAAGTCCCATTGTTGAAAAAAAGACGTGCTGAAGAGGTTACAATTTGCCAAAGAGCACATCTTGTGGACAGATGAAAGTAAGATTGTTCTTTTTGGGTCTAGTGGCCGGAGACAGTTTGTCAGACGACCCCCCCAAACACTGAAATCAAGCCACAGTACACTGTGAAGACAGTAAAGCATAGTGGCGCAAGCATCATGATATGGGGATGTTTCTCATACTAAGGTGTTGAGCCTATTTATCGTATACCAGGGATCATGGATCAGTTTGAATACATCAGAATACTTGAAGAGGTCATGCTGCCTTATGCTGAAGAGGAAATGCCCTTGAAATGAATGTTCCAACAAGACAACGACCCTAAACACCCCAGTAAACTTGCAACATCTTGGTTCCAGACCAACAAGATTGATGTTATAGAGTCACCAGCCCAATCCCGGGATCTTAATCCAATAGAAAACTTGTGGGGTGACATCCAAAATGTTGTTTCTGAGGCAAAACCAAGAAATAGAGAAGAACTGTGGAATGTAGTCCAATCATCCTGGGCTGGAATACCTGTTCACAGGTGCCAGAAGTTGGTTGACATCATGCAACACAGATGTACAGCAGTTATCAAAAACAGTGGTTATACAACAAAATATTAGTTAAGTGATTTAAAGGAAACCAAAATCTTCAAACATTTTTCAGTTTATATAGCGAATGTTTGAGTTTGTAAAGAAGAATACAAACACTGCTATTTTTTTGAACAATCTAATATTCACTTTTCTTAATTTTTTTGGGAGGAACAACACAAATTTTATATATATTTTTTTAATCATGTTTAGATTTGGAATAGAATCTGTAGTGTTTCTAATGCATTTGTGTGAATGTAAATAAAAGCTATTAGAAGGATTTTGAGCTTTATTCACTTTTTTAAAACACACTGCTATTATTTTTAACACAACTTGCATGTGATATATGGCAACTTTACAATTTATTTGCTTCACAAATTTGTGTGTTTCCATCCTTAAAAAGTATGTGCAAACTTTCTCCAACTAGGTGTCTCTTCTTTCGACTAAATGTGCTGTCTACCCCTTGTCATGCTTTGTCCATCTCAAGTTACTCAGATGCAGAGAGATAGATTACAAGAAGTGGAGATGTGCCTATGTCATGTTTTAGGGTAACTAGAACCCCTGAATATTTCGCAAACAAGTAATCTCCAGTGTTCTCAGAAAATACAAACAACAAAAAAACGACAAAATGAATACTTAATTAAAAAATCACCAACTAAAAACAACCGGAATAATCCAGGACAAACAAATAGGAAACAGTGGCAGATGTAGAAACACTGGGCCAAGTGATCAGGCCAAACCCGAAGGGCGTTATTCTGGTACTTCCCTGTTTTTCACCCTTTGACCACAATACAGGGATCTGATCTTCTCCGCAAGGGGAGAGACCTTAATGCTACCTCCTGGGATGGTCCTGTATACGTGGTAGTGAGCTGCAAGGAAGCAGATGCTGGTGCATAATACCAATGGTCCAGGCAAGTAACAAAACCAGAAACAAAAGCAAACAAACAGGAACCCAAACCAACATGCAACACACTGTAGGACACTGATCAGACACAGACCAAATAACAGGAATATAGACGAGCCACATCCTCTGGAACCCATGCGGGACTGGATACAAGGAGCATGGCGCTCACTGACAGACAGGACCAACTCAGAGACATACAGACACAGCCAGGACCCCAAGAGGACATGGATACAGGGAGCATGGCATACAAAGGCAGACCAGTATGTGCAGAAAACATAGAAACGTGAATGGACCCTATGCAGAACTAGGTGCATGGTGGTCACAGAAGGCTATAAAAAATATGAAGATATAGTAACATGCCAGGCGATCACAGACGAGACATGGAAACATGCCTGACCCCATGTGGAATTGGGTGCATGGTGATCACAGATGGACATGAAAACATGGTAAAATGCCTGGACACCAATGCAGAACTGGGTGCATTGCGATCACAGATGAGACATGGGAAAATGCCTGGACCCCATGTATAACTGGGTGCATGGTGACCACAGACGGACAAACAAACATGAAGACATAGCAACATGCCTGGACCCCATGCAGAACTGGTGGAATGGTGATCACATATGGACATACAAAATACTGAGACAAAGTAGCACATTAGTCAGAAAGTGTTCCACAGGATTGGTGCATAGCAAATGTGGTGCCAATATTCAAAAAGGGTCTAAAAACAGAGCCCGGAATCTATAGGCTGGAAAGTTTAACGTCTGTTGTGGGTAAACTGTTTGAAGGTTTTTTAATAGATGCTATCTTGGAGGATCTCAATGAAAATAAGCAAATAACGCCATATCAGCATGGCTTTATGAGGGATCGGTCATATCAAACTAATTTAATCAGTTTCTATGAGGAAGTAAGTTCTAGACTTGACTGTGGCGAATCAATGGATGTCATACAGGTCCTTCCCAAAAAATTAGCATATTGTGATAAAGTTAATTATTTTCTGTAATGTACTGATAAACATTAGACTTTCATATATTTTAGATTCATTACACACCAACTGAAGTAGTTCAAGCCTTTTATTGTTTTAATATTGATGATTTTGGCATACAGCTCATGAAAACCCAAATTTCCTATCTAAAAAAATTAGCATATTTCATCCGACCAATAAAAGAAAAGTGTTTTTAATACAAATAAAGTCAACCTTCAAATAATTATGTTCAGTTATGCACTCAATACTTGGTCGGGAATCCTTTTGCAGAAATCACTGCTTCAATGCGGCGTGGCATGGAGGCAATCAGCCTGTGGCACTGCTGAGGTGTTATGGAGGCCCAGGATGCTTCGATAGCGGCCTTAAGCTCATCCAGAGTGTTGGGTCTTGCATCTCTCAACTTTCTCTTCCCAATATCCCACAGATTCTCTATGGGGTTCAGGTCAGGAGAGTTGGCAGGCCAATTGATCACAGTAATACCATGGTCAGTAAACCATTTACCAGTGGTTTTGGCACTGTGAGCAGGTGCCAGGTCGTGCTGAAAAATGAAATCTTCATCTCCATAAAGCTTTTCATCAGATGGAAGCATGAAGTGCTCCAAAATCTCCTGATAGCTAGCTGCATTGACCCTGCCCTTGATAAAACACAGTGGACTAACACCAGCAGCTGACATGGCACCCCAGACCATCACTGACTGTGGGTACTTGACACTGGACTTCAGGCATTTTGGCATTTCCCTCTCCCCAGTCTTCCTCCAGACTCTGGCACCTTGATTTCCGAATGACATGCAACAGTCCAGTGCTGCTTCTCTGTAGCCCAGGTCAGGCGCTTCTGCCGCTGTTTCTGGTTCAAAAGTGGCTTGACCTGGGGAATGCGGCACGTGTAGCCCATTTCCTGCACACGCCTATACACGGTGGCTCTGGATGTTTCTACTCCAGACTCAGTCCACTGCTTCCGCAGGTCCCCCAAGGTCTGGAATCGGTCCTTCTCCACAATCTTCCTCAGGGTCCGGTCACCTCTTCTCATTGTGCAGCGTTTTCTGCCACACTTTTTCCTTCCCACAGACTTCCCACTGAGGGGCCTTGATACAGCACTCTGGAAACAGCCTATTCATTCAGAAATTTCTTTCTGTGTCTTACCCTCTTGCTTGAGGGTGTCAATGATGGCCTTCTAGACAGCAGTCAGGTCGGCAGTCTTACCCATGATTGCGGTTTTGAGTAATGAACCAGGCTGGGAGTTTTTAAAAGCCTCAGGAATCTTTTGCAGGTGTTTAGAGTTAATTAGTTGATTCAGATGATTAGGTTAATAGCTCGTTTAGAGAACCTTTTCATGATATGCTAATTTTTTTAGATAGGAATTTTGGGTTTTCATGAGCTGTATGCCAAAATCATCAATATTAAAACAATAAAAGGCTTGAACTACTTCAGTTGGTGTGTAATGAATCTAAAATATATGAAAGTCTAATGTTTATCAGTACATTACAGAAAATAATGAACTTTATCACAATATGCTAATTTTTTTAGAAGGACCTGTATATCTTGACTTCTCCAAAGCATTTAAAACTGTACCACATAAAAGGTTAGTATATAAAATGAGAATGCTCAGACTGGGAGAAAACGTCTGTAGGTGGGTAAGTAACTGGCTCAGTGATAGAAAACAGAGGGTGGTTATTAACGGTACACACTCAGATTGGGTCACTGTCACTAGTGGGGTACCACAGGGGGCAGTATTTGGTCCTATTCTCTTCAATATATTTATTAATGATCTTGTAGAAGGCTTGCACAGTAAAATATACATTTTTGCAGATGACACAAAACTGTGTAAAGTTATTAACAAGGAACAGGACAATATACTGCTACAGAGGGATCTGGATAGATTGGAGGCTTGGGAAGAAAAGTGGCAGATGAGGTTTAACACTGACAAATGTAAGATTATGCACATGGGAAGGAATAATGCAAGTCACCCGTACATACTAAATGGTAAAACACTGGGGAACACTGACATGGAAAAGGACCTAGGCACGCGATCAAATGTTCGCGAACCACAAGTTCACGGCGGGTCCTATTCATTTTAATGGCAGGCGAACCTGAAAAACCTTCAGCTCATATTTGCAGCCAAGAGATAATTACTAGAAGTGCACAAATAGTCCCACAACATGGAAAGTGACATACCAGATGTAATATTAGAATTTGCAATCTCCATTCATTATTTTTCTCAATGCAAAATATCGGCAATAAAATTTCCGCGTACACGCATGCGCAACTGCACTATACAGTACCCAAATGCACTATAAAGAAAGTATATTGGTATAGAACACCCCACTTCAATCCGTTTTTTGGGGGGGCGACTGGTATATCACACCAGTAGAAATTATTTGTTCCAATAACGCTTGTCCCTCTATATACCTGCAGTATTGCAGCAAAACCGCACACAACTGCCGCACAATACAAATGCACTATAATATACTTTCTAACATAGAAAGTATATTATAACATTGTACAAGGAAGGCAATCCATTAGAATATACATGAAGATAAAACGTAACTTTTAATAATTTTACTATGAGGGTCCATTCAAACATCCGTAAGTGTTTTATGGATCCGCAAAACGCGGACAACGGCGATGTGCATTCCGCAATTTTCAGACCGCAATTGCGGACAAGAAAAGGACATGTTCTATTTTTTTGCGGAAACTGAAGCACAGATGCCGAAGTGCGGATCCGGATCTGCAAATGCGGACGGCACATTCCGGCCCCATTGAAAATGAATGGGTCTGCACCCATTCTGCAAAATTAGGGAACAGATGCGGTTTTACGAACGTGTGAATGGAAAAGATATCCCTCAAAATGAAAATAAAAAAAAATTATTAAAGTTAAGCAAAAAGCATAGATGTGGTAGGCAATAACAAGTGCTCGGCGGCACTAAATCAGAAACCATATGTCCTACCACAATCCGGGGGGTTCCAGTGCACATCCATGAATCCTGGAGGGAAAGCAAAAAACATCTATCCCTGGGCTAGATGATGATGTGGTATTTAAGGACAGGGTGGGCAAAGAACTGTCCCTGATATTGCCCTACAGGGGGTTCTATTCTGGCCCTGATAGCCTAACCACAGACCACCCGCTCTGAAAAGAGCAACCCCATCCGGAACCTTACCCTATATAAAAATGGCCCTAGTAAGCCCCTAGCTCAATAGGCCCCTGACTTCCAGGTGATCACTATATAGATCTATGTGTTTTTGACTCATTATAAAAGTATATTATAAGTAGAGTTGAGCGAACACCTGGATGTTCGGGTTCGAGAAGTTCGGCCGAACATCCCGGAAATGTTCGGGTTCGGGATCCGAACCCGATCCGAACTTCGTCCCGAACCCGAACCCCATTGAAGTCAATGGGGACCCGAACTTTTCGGCACTAAAAAGGCTGTAAAACAGCCCAGGAAAGAGCTAGAGGGCTGCAAAAGGCAGCAACATGTAGGTAAATCCCCTGCAAACAAATGTGGATAGGGAAATTAATTAAAATAAAAATTAAATAAATAAAAATTAACCAAAATCAATTGGAGAGAGGTTCCATAGCAGAGAATCTGGCTTCCCGTCACCCACCACTGGAACCGTCCATTCTCAGATATTTAGGCCCCGGCACCCAGGCAGAGGAGAGAGGTCCCGTAACAGAGAATCTGTCTTCATGTCAGCAGAGAATTAGTCTGCATGTCATAGCAGAGAATGAGGCTTCACGTCAGCCACCACTGCAACAGTCCATTGGCATATATTTAGGCCCAGCACACACACAGGCAGAGGAGAGAGGTCCCGTAACAGAGAATCTGGCTTCATGTCAGCAGAGAATCAGTCTGCATGTCATAGCAGAGAATGAGGCTTCACGTCAGCCACCACTGCAACAGTCCATTGGCATATATTTAGGCCCAGCACACACACAGGCAGAGGAGAGAGGTCCCGTAACAGAGAATCTGGCTTCATGTCAGCAGAGAATCAGTCTGCATGTCATAGCAGAGAATGAGGCTTCACGTCAGCCACCACTGCAACAGTCCATTGTCATAAATTTAGGCCCAGCACTAGTGTTGAGCGGCATGTCCCATATTCGAATTCGCGAAATTTTGTGAATATTCGAAAGAATATTCGTAAAATATTCGCGATTATTCAAATTCGTTATTATTTCGCATATGCGATAATTCGAATTTTCGCATCGCATAATACATATGCTATGCAAAATTCACATGTGCGCTAATGAAATCGCCTTACGAAGATTCGCAACTCAATTCAATCACTAATGTATGAATGCAATGCCCTTTGCCTCTGTTCTGGGACAAGTGTAGATATTCGCATGTGCGCTAATAAAATCGCCTTACGAAGATTCGCACCTCAATCACTTTCTAGGGAATGTGAGACTTTTGGGAATCAATCGAGATACAGTGGGGGGTGATGACAGTAGTTGACAGAGTACAGATCAATGTAATCTGTAAGGTGGAAAGTAAAATAAAAAATACGAATATTCGTAAATCGAATTTTACGAAGTTCTACGTATTCGCGAATATGGTGCTATACTATATGAATGCACAGGCCTTTGCCTCTCTGTTCTGGGGACAAGTGTAGATATTTGCATTTGCGTTAATAAAATCGCCTTACGAAGATTCGCAGCTCAATTCAATCACTAATGTATGAATGCAAAGCCCTTTGCCTCTGTTCTGGGACAAGTGTAGATATTCGCATGTGCGCTAATAAAATCGCCTTACGAAGATTCGCAACTCAATTCACTAATGTATGAATGCAAAGCCCTTTGCCTCTGTTCTGGGACGTGCCGATATTCGCATGTGCGCTAATAAAATCGCCTTACGAAGATTCGCGCCTCAATCACTTTCTAGGCAATGTGAGTAAGATCTGAGCTGTTGGACCTTTGGGAAACAATCAATTATATGTGTACTGTAATTTTGTGGGGGGGGGGAAAAAACAAAAAACGAATATTCGTTTTTACGAATATATAGCACTATATTCGAAATATTCGCGAAATCGCGAAGTTGCGATATTCGCGAAAAAAATTTGCTTTTCGAATATTCGCTCTCAACACTACCCAGCACCCAGGCAGAGGAGAGAGGTCCCGTAACAGACAATCTGGCTTCATGTCAGCAGAGAATCAGTCTGCATGTCATAGCAGAGAATGAGGCTTCACGTCAGCCACCACTGCAACAGTCCATTGGCATATATTTAGGCCCAGCACACACACAGGCAGAGGAGAGAGGTCCAGTAACAGAGAATCTGGCTTCATGTCAGCAGAGAATCAGTCTGCATGTCATAGCAGAGAATGAGGCTTCACGTCACCCACCACTGCAACAGTCCATTGGCATATATTTAGGCCTAGCACACAGGCAGAGCAGAGAGGTCCCGTAACAGACAATCTGGCTTCATGTCAGCAGAGAATCAGTCTGCATGTCATAGCAGAGAATCAGGCTTCACGTCACCCACCACTGCAACAGTCCATTGGCATATATTTAGGCCTAGCACACAGGCAGAGCAGAGAGGTCCCGTAACAGACGATCTGGCTTCATGTCAGCAGAGAATCAGTCTGCATGTCATAGCAGAGAATCAGGCTTCACGTCAGCCACCACTGCAACAGTCCATTGTCATAAATTTAGGCCCAGCACCCAGGCAGAGGAGAGAGGTCCCGTAACAGACAATCTGGCTTCATGTCAGCAGAGAATTAGTCTGCATGTCATAGCAGAGAATCAGGCTTCATGTCAGCCACCACTGCAACAGTCCATTGGCATATATTTAGGCCTAGCAGACAGGCAGAGCAGAGAGGTCCCGTAACAGACAATCTGGCTTCATGTCAGCAGAGAATCAGTCTGCATGTCATAGCAGAGAATGAGGCTTCACGTCAGCCACCACTGCAACAGTCCATTGGCATATATTTAGGCCCAGCACACACACAGGCAGAGGAGAGAGGTCCAGTAACAGAGAATCTGGCTTCATGTCAGCAGAGAATCAGTCTGCATGTCATAGCAGAGAATGAGGCTTCACGTCACCCACCACTGCAACAGTCCATTGGCATATATTTAGGCCTAGCACACAGGCAGAGCAGAGAGGTCCCGTAACAGACAATCTGGCTTCATGACAGCAGAGAATCAGTCTGCATGTCATAGCAGAGAATGAGGCTTCACGTCAGCCACCACTGCAACAGTCCATTGGCATATATTTAGGCCTAGCACACAGGCAGAGCAGAGAGGTCCCGTAACAGACAATCTGGCTTCATGTCAGCAGAGAATCAGTCTGCATGTCATAGCAGAGAATGAGGCTTCACGTCAGCCACCACTGCAACAGTCCATTGGCATATATTTAGGCCTAGCACACAGGCAGAGCAGAGAGGTCCCGTAACAGACAATCTGGCTTCATGTCAGCAGAGAATCAGTCTGCATGTCATAGCAGAGAATCAGGCTTCACGTCAGCCACCACTGCAACAGTCCATTGTCATAAATTTAGGCCCAGCACCCAGGCAGAGGAGAGAGGTCCCGTAACAGACAATCTGGCTTCATGTCAGCAGAGAATTAGTCTGCATGTCATAGCAGAGAATCAGGCTTCATGTCAGCCACCACTGCAACAGTCCATTGGCATATATTTAGGCCCAGCACCCAGGCAGAGGAGGGAGGTCCCGTAACAGAGAATCTGTCTTCATGTCAGCAGAGAATCAGTCTGCATGTCATAGCAGAGAATGAGGCTTCACGTCACCCACCACTGCAACAGTCCATTGGCATATATTTAGGCCTAGCACACAGGCAGAGCAGAGAGGTCCCGTAACAGACAATCTGGCTTCATGTCAGCAGAGAATCAGTCTGCATGTCATAGCAGAGAATCAGGCTTCACGTCAGCCACCACTGCAACAGTCCATTGTCATAAATTTAGGCCCAGCACCCAGGCAGAGGAGAGAGGTCCCGTAACAGACAATCTGGCTTCATGTCAGCAGAGAATTAGTCTGCATGTCATAGCAGAGAATCAGGCTTCATGTCAGCCACCACTGCAACAGTCCATTGGCATATATTTAGGCCCAGCACCCAGGCAGAGGAGGGAGGTCCCGTAACAGAGAATCTGTCTTCATGTCAGCAGAGAATCAGTCTGCATGTCATAGCAGAGAATGAGGCTTCACGTCAGCCACCACTGCAACAGTCCATTGGCATATATTTAGGCCTAGCACACAGGCAGAGGAGAGGTTCATTCAACTTTGGGTAGCCTCGCAATATAATGGTAAAATGAAAATAAAAATAGGATTGAATGAGGAAGTGCCCTGGAGTCCAATAATATATGGTTATGGGGAGGTAGTTAATGTCTAATCTGGACAAGGGACGGACAGGTCCTGTGGGATCCATGCCTGGTTCATTTTTATGAACGTCAGCTTGTCCACATTGGCTGTAGACAGGCGGCTGCGTTTGTCTGTAATGACGCCCCCTGCCGTGCTGAATACACGTTCAGACAAAACGCTGGCTGCCGGGCAGGCCAGCACCTCCAAGGCATAAAAGGCTAGCTCTGGCCACGTGGACAATTTAGAGACCCAGAAGTTGAATGGGGCCGAACCATCAGTCAGTACGTGGAGGGGTGTGCACACGTACTGTTCCACCATGTTAGTGAAATGTTGCCTCCTGCTAACACGTTGCGTATCAGGTGGTGGTGCAGTTAGCTGTGGCGTGTTGACAAAAGTTTTCCACATCTCTGCCATGCTAACCCTGCCCTCAGAGGAGCTGGCCGTGACACAGCTGCCTTGGCGACCTCTTGCTCCTCCTCTGCCTTGGCCTTGGGCTTCCACTTGTTCCCCTGTGACATTTGGGAATGCTCTCAGTAGCGCGTCTACCAACGTGCGCTTGTACTCGCGCATCTTCCTATCACGCTCCAGTGCAGGAAGTAAGGTGGGCACATTGTCTTTGTAGCGTGGATCCAGCAGGGTGGCAACCCAGTAGTCCGCACAGGTTAAAATGTGGGCAACTCTGCTGTCGTTGCGCAGGCACTGCAGCATGTAGTCGCTCATGTGTGCCAGGCTGCCCAGGGGTAAGGACAAGCTGTCCTCTGTGGGAGGCGTATCGTCATCGTCCTGCCTTTCCCCCCAGCCACGCACCAGTGATGGACCCGAGCTGCGTTGGGTGCCACCCCGCTGTGACCATGCTTCATCCTCATCCTCCTCCACCTCCTCCTCATCCTCGTCCTCCTCGTCCTCCAGTAGTGGGCCCTGGCTGGCCACATTTGTACCTGGCCTCTGCTGTTGCCAAAAACCTCCCTCTGAGTCACTTCGAAGAGACTGGCCTGAAAGTGCTAAAAATGACCCCTCTTCCTCCTCCTCCTCCTCCTCCTCCTGGGCCACCTCCTCTTCCATCATCGCCCTAAGTGTTTTCTCAAGGAGACATAGAAGTGGTATTGTAACGCTGATAACGGTGTCATCGCCACTGGCCATGTTGGTGGAGTACTCGAAACAGCGCAACAGGGCACACAGGTCTCGCATGGAGGCCCAGTCATTGGTGGTGAAGTGGTGCTGTTCTGTAGTGCGACTGACCCGTGCGTGCTGCAGCTGAAACTCCACTATGGCCTGCTGCTGCTCGCACAGTCTGTCCAGCATGTGCAAGGTGGAGTTCCACCTGGTGGGCACGTCGCATATGAGGCGGTGAGCGGGAAGGCCGAAGTTACGCTGTAGCGCAGACAGGCGAGCAGCAGCAGGATGTGAACGCCGGAAGCGCGAACAGACGGCCCGCACTTTATGCAGCAGCTCTGACATGTCGGGGTAGTTGTGAATGAACTTCTGCACCACCAAATTCAGCACATGCGCCAAGCAAGGGATGTGCGTCAAATTGGCTAGTCCCAGAGCTGCAACGAGATTTCGCCCATTATCACACACCACCAGGCCGGGCTTGAGGCTCACCGGCAGCAACCACTCGTCGGTCTGTTGTTCTATACCCCGCCACAACTCCTGTGCGGTGTGGGGCCTGTCCCCCAAACATATGAGTTTCAGAATGGCCTGCTGACGTTTACCCCGGGCTGTGCTGAAGTTGGTGGTGAAGGTGTGTGGCTGACTGGATGAGCAGGTGGAAGAAGAGGAGGAGGAAGCCGAGAAGGAGGAGGTGGCAACAGGAGGCAAAGAATGTTGCCCTGCGATCCTTGGCGGCGGAAGGACGTGCGCCAAACAGCTCTCCGCCTGGGGCCCAGCTGCCACTACATTTACCCAGTGTGCAGTTAGGGAGATATAGCGTCCCTGGCCGTGCTTACTGGTCCACGTATCTGTGGTTAGGTGGACCTTGCCACAGATGGCGTTGCGCAGTGCACACTTGATTTTATCGGATACTTGGTTGTGCAGGGAAGGCACGGCTCTCTTGGAGAAGTAGTGCCGGCTGGGAACAACATACTGTGGGACAGCAAGCGACATGAGCTGTTTGAAGCTGTCTGTGTCCACCAGCCTAAATGACAGCATTTCATAGGCCAGTAGTTTAGAAATGCTGGCATTCAGGGCCAGGGATCGAGGGTGGCTAGGTGGGAATTTACGCTTTCTATCAAATGTTTGTGAGATGGAGAGCTGAACGCTGGCGTGTGACATGGTTGAGACGCTTGGTGACGGAGGTGGTGGTGGTGGTGTTGGTGGTACATCCCCTGTTTGCTGGGCGGCAGGTGCCAACGTTCCTCCAGAGGCGGAGGAAGAGGCCGAGGCGGCAGCAGCAGAATAGGCCGAGGCGGCAGCAGCAGAAGAGGTAGCAGGGGGAGCCTGAGTGACTTCCTTGGTTTTAAGGTGTTTACTCCACTGCAGTTCATGCTTTGCATGCAGGTGCCTGGTCATGCAGGTTGTGCTCAGGTTCAGAACGTTAATGCCTCGCTTCAGGCTCTGATGGCACAGCGTGCAAACCACTCGGGTCTTGTCGTCAGCACATTGTTTGAAGAAGTGCCATGCCAGGGAACTCCTTGAAGCTGCCTTTGGGGTGCTCGGTCCCAGATGGCGGCGGTCAGTAGCAGGCGGAGTCTCTTGGCGGCGGGTGTTCTGCTTTTGCCCACTGCTCCCTCTTTTGCTACGCTGTTGGCTCGGTCTCACCACTGCCTCTTCCTCCGAACTGTGAAAGTCAGTGGCACGACCTTCATTCCATGTGGGGTCTAGGACCTCATCGTCCCCTGCATCGTCTTCCACCCAGTCTTGATCCCTGACCTCCTGTTCAGTCTGCACACTGCAGAAAGACGCAGCAGTTGGCACCTGTGTTTCGTCATCATCAGAGACATGCTGAGGTGGTATTCCCATGTCCTCATCATCAGGAAACATAAGTGGTTGTGCGTCAGTGCATTCTATGTCTTTCACCGCTGGGGAAGGGCTAGGTGGATGCCCTTGGGAAACCCTGCCAGCGGAGTCTTCAAACAGCATAAGAGACTGCTGCATAACTTGAGGCTGAGACAGTTTCCCTGGTATGCATGGGGGTGATGTGACAGACTGATGGGGTTGGTTTTCAGGCGCCATCTGTGCGCTTTCTGCAGAAGACTGGGTGGGAGATAATGTGAACGTGCTGGATCCACTGTCGGCCACCCAATTGACTAATGCCTGTACCTGCTCAGGCCTTACCATCCTTAGAACGGCATTGGGCCCCACCATATATCGCTGTAAATTCTGGCGGCTACTGGGACCTGAGGTAGTTGGTACACTAGGACGTGTGGATGTGGCAGAACGGCCACGTCCTCTCCCAGCACCAGAGGGTCCACTAACACCACCATGACCATGTCCACGTCCGCGTCCCTTACTAGATGTTTTTCTCATTGTTATGGTTCACCACAACAACAAATATATTATTTGGCCCAATGTATTGTATTCAAATTCAGCGGGATATAAATTTGAGGCCTAGTATTTAGGCGCTGGGTGACCGGTATGGATTTAGTGACAGAATTAGACTTGGAAATGCACAGAAGCGTGTGTGTGAAGTTATTCTGAATGACCCTATGTGCACCTTCAATATGATCTACCCTTTTAGGGATAGATTTCAAATAGCTCTGATATAGCAGAAACGACTAAATTATGAAATTGCTAAATTGGGAATTGTATTTCAACCCAGAACAAAAAATGTGCTTTGACGGACACTAAATAACTTTCCCAGCCACAACAGGACAGCGGTAACGAGAGATTTAGCGGGATATAAATTTGAGGCCTAGTATTTAGGCGCTGGGTGACAGGTATGGGTTTAGTGACAGAATTAGATTTGGAAATGCACAGTAGCGGGTGTGTGAAGTTATTCTGAATGACCCTATGTGCACCTTGAATATTATATACCCTTTTAGGGATAGATTTCAAATAGCTCTGATATAGCAGAAACCACTAAATTATGAAATTGCTAAATTGGGAATTGTATTTCAACCCAGAACAAGAAATGTGCTTGAACGGACACTAAATAACTCGCCCAGCTACAGCACTAAGGACAGATTTAGCGGGATATAAATTTGAGGCCTAGTATTTAGGCGCTGGGTGACAGGTATGGGTTTAGTGCCAGAATTAGACTTGGAAATACACAGTAGCGGGTGTGTGTGAAGTTATTCTGAATGACCCAATGTGCACCTTGAATATTATATACCCTTTTAGGGATAGATTTCAAATAGCTCTGATATAGCAGAAACCACTAAATTATGAAATTGCTAAATTGGGAATTGTATTTCAACCCAGAACAAGAAATGTGCTTGAACGGACACTAAATAACTCGCCCAGCTACAGCACTAAGGACAGATTTAGCTGGATATAAATTTGAGGCCTAGTATTTAGGCGCTGGGTGACAGGTATGGGTTTAGTGCCAGAATTAGACTTGGAAATACACAGTAGCGGGTGTGTGTGAAGTTATTCTTAATGACCCAATGTGCACCTTGAATATTATATACCCTTTTAGGGATAGATTTCAAATAGCTCTGATATAGCAGAAACCACTAAATTATGAAATTGCTAAATTGGGAATTGTATTTCAACCCAGAACAAGAAATGTGCTTGAACGGACACTAAATAACTCGCCCAGCTACAGCACTAGGGACAGATTTAGCGGGATATAAATTTGAGGCCTAGTATTTAGGCGCTGGGTGACAGGTATGGGTTTAGTGCCAGAATTAGACTTGGAAATACACAGTAGCGGGTGTGTGTGAAGTTATTCTGAATGACCCAATGTGCACCTTGAATATTATATACCCTTTTAGGGATAGATTTCAAATAGCTCTGATATAGCAGAAACCACTAAATTATGAAATTGCTAAATTGGGAATTGTATTTCAACCCAGAACAAGAAATGTGCTTGAACGGACACTAAATAACTCGCCCAGCTACAGCACTAGGGACAGATTTAGCGGGATATAAATTTGAGGCCTAGTATTTAGGCGCTGGGTGACAGGTATGGGTTTAGTGCCAGAATTAGACTTGGAAATACACAGTAGCGGGTGTGTGTGAAGTTATTCTGAATGACCCAATGTGCACCTTGAATATTATATACCCTTTTAGGGATAGATTTCAAATAGCTCTGATATAGCAGAAACCACTAAATTATGAAATTGCTAAATTGGGAATTGTATTTCAACCCAGAACAAGAAATGTGCTTGAACGGACACTAAATAACTCGCCCAGCTACAGCACTAGGGACAGATTTAGCTGGATATAAATTTGAGGCCTAGTATTTAGGCGCTGGGTGACAGGTATGGGTTTAGTGCCAGAATTAGACTTGGAAATACACAGTAGCGGGTGTGTGTGAAGTTATTCTGAATGACCCAATGTGCACCTTGAATATTATATACCCTTTTAGGGATAGATTTCAAATAGCTCTGATATAGCAGAAACCACTAAATTATGAAATTGCTAAATTGGGAATTGTATTTCAACCCAGAACAAGAAATGTGCTTGAACGGACACTAAATAACTCGCCCAGCTACAGCACTAGGGACAGATTTAGCGGGATATAAATTTGAGGCCTAGTATTTAGGCGCTGGGTGACAGGTATGGGTTTAGTGACAGAATTAGACTTGGAAATACACAGTAGCGGGTGTGTGTGAAGTTATTCTGAATGACCCAATGTGCACCTTGAATATTATATACCCTTTTAGGGATAGATTTCAAATAGCTCTGATATAGCAGAAACCACTAAATTATGAAATTGCTAAATTGGGAATTGTATTTCAACCCAGAACAAGAAATGTGCTTGAACGGACACTAAATAACTCGCCCAGCTACAGCACTAAGGACAGATTTAGCGGGATATAAATTTGAGGCCTAGTATTTAGGCGCTGGGTGACAGGTATGGGTTTAGTGCCAGAATTAGACTTGGAAATACACAGTAGCGGGTGTGTGTGAAGTTATTCTGAATGACCCAATGTGCACCTTGAATATTATATACCCTTTTAGGGATAGATTTCAAATAGCTCTGATATAGCAGAAACCACTAAATTATGAAATTGCTAAATTGGGAATTGTATTTCAACCCAGAACAAGAAATGTGCTTGAACGGACACTAAATAACTCGCCCAGCTACAGCACTAGGGACAGATTTAGCTGGATATAAATTTGAGGCCTAGTATTTAGGCGCTGGGTGACAGGTATGGGTTTAGTGCCAGAATTAGACTTGGAAATACACAGTAGCGGGTGTGTGTGAAGTTATTCTGAATGACCCAATGTGCACCTTGAATATTATATACCCTTTTAGGGATAGATTTCAAATAGCTCTGATATAGCAGAAACCACTAAATTATGAAATTGCTAAATTGGGAATTGTATTTCAACCCAGAACAAGAAATGTGCTTGAACGGACACTAAATAACTCGCCCAGCTACAGCACTAAGGACAGATTTAGCGGGATATAAATTTGAGGCCTAGTATTTAGGCGCTGGGTGACCGGTATGGATTTAGTGACAGAATTAGACTGGGATATGGCCAAAAAATAAACAGACTATTGCTGGTTCAATGCACTTGGTGTGACAGCTTCACCCTGATGTAGGCTTTAGCCAAAAAACAACCACACCATTGAGGGTTAAATGCACTTGGTGACAGGCGCAGCTTGCCCCTGATTTAGTATATGGCCAAAAAATGAACAGACTATTGCTGGTTAAATGCACTTGGTGTGACAGCTTCACCCTGATGTAGGCTTTAGCCAAAAAACAACCACACCATTGAGGGTTAAATGCACTTGGTGACAGGCGCAGCTTGCCCCTGATTTTGTATATGGCCAAAAAATGAACAGACTATTGCTGGTTAAATGCACTTGGTGTGACAGCTTCACCCTGATGTAGGCTTTAGCCAAAAAACAACCACACCATTGAGGGTTAAATGCACTTGGTCGCAGCTTGTGCTGGCGCACCACAAGACACAAAATGGCCGCCGATCACCCCAGAAAAATGTGACTGACAAACGGTCTGGGCAGCCTAAAAACAGTGAGCAATTGAGGATCAGCAGCTCAATGATCCACAGCTGCAGATCGATCAGTTAATCAAGTCCTTTGGAGGAGTTAATCTGCCTAATCTCGCCCTACTGTCGCAGCCGCAACCTCTCCCTACGCTAATCAGAGCAGAGTGACGGGCGGCGCTATGTGACTCCAGCTTAAATAGAGGCTGGGTCACATGGTGCTCTGGCCAATCACAGCCATGCCAATAGTAGGCATGGCTGTGATGGCCTCTTGGGGCAAGTAGTATGACGCTTGTTGATTGGCTGCTTTGCAGCCTTTCAAAAAGCGCCAAGAAAGCGTCACAAAAGCGCGAAGAAAGCGACGAACACCGAACCCGAACCCGGACTTTTACGAAAATGTCCGGGTTCGGGTCCGTGTCACGGACACCCCAAAATTCGGTACGAACCCGAACTATACAGTTCGAGTTCGCTCATCCCTAATTATAAGTATATAACACCCTCTGTGTATCACACCTATAGATAGCACACCTATACCAGTCCTTAATGCTTAGTGCTTGGTGTCCCTAACAGCCTGTCCATGCTCCACACAGCAACCTCTCCCTACACTGGCAAAATACTGAATGTAATATGGTGGCCAGATCAGGTTTATTTATAAGGTAGGGGGTATGTCCATGTGCTGAAACGTCTCAATTAGCTGTCCTGTACCACCTGATGGATGTGTCATGGGTCAAAGTTATTCACAATGTAAAAGAATATGGCAGGCACGAATATCTCCATATGTTCGCATGTTCGGTGAATCGCGAACACGCAATGTTTGCCACGAAACGACCACTGGGGCGAACCGCAAGGCCATCTCTAATCCCTAGGACTGTGATTGTGACAAGGTGACAACCTCTGCGTCTGGAGGAAAGAAGGTTTGTACACAAATATAGAAGAGGATTCTTTAGGTTAAGAGCAGTGAGACTATGGAACTCTCTGCCTGAGGAGATGGTGATGGTGAGTACAATAAAGGAATTCAAGAGGGGCCTGGATGTATTTCTGGAGTGTAATAATATTACAGGCTATAGCTTCCAGAGAGGGGTCGTTGATCCAGGGAGTTATTCTGATTGCCTGATTGGAGTCGGGAAGGAATTTTTTCAACTTACAGGATAACAGGCTTAACTAAATGGACAGATGTCTTTTTTCAGCCTTATAAACTATGTTACTATGTTACTATGTAAACTCCCAGACAGACTAAGGCTACTTTCACACTAGCGTTCGATCGGATCCGTTCTGAACGGATCCGATCATAATAATGCAGACGGAGGCTCCGTTCAGAACGGATCCGTCTGCATTATATTGGCATATAAAAGCTAAGTGTGAAAATAGCCTCGGACGGATCCGTCCAGACTTTCAATGTAAAGTCAATGGGGGACGGATCCGCTTGAAGATTGAGCCATATTGTGGCATCTTCAAACGGATCCGTCCCCATTGACTTACATTGTAAGTCTGGACGGATCCGCACGCCTCCGCACGGCCAGGCGGACACCCGAACGCTGCAAGCAGCGTTCAGCTGTCCGCCTGTCCGTGCGGAGGCGAGCGGAGCGGAGGCTGAACGCCGCCAGACTGATGCAGTCTGAGCGGATCCGCATCCATTCAGACTGCATCAGGGCTGGACGGAAGCGTTCGGGTCCGCTCGTGAGCCCCTTCAAACGGAGCTCACGAGCGGACAGCCGAACGCTAGTGTGAAAGTAGCCTAAGTCATGGTGACATTGATAAAATATCAGGCTGACCACACAAGTTAGGGTAGAATCACAAACCCACTTGTCAATAGAATGCTCCCTGCACACATCATTCCTGAAAAAAGAGTCATTACAGGCATAGAGCTTACAGGTCTAAATAGCGTGATTACAACGCCCTGCATCTGATATTCAGACACATAGATCAGGGAAGCAATAACCCTATGTTAATGGTGGCGAACCTATGGCATGGATTCCAGAGGCGGCACTCAGAGCCCTCTCTGTGTGCACCCGCACCCTGGCAAAAGTCTATGGTGTACCAATATGCCTTAGACTTTTCCTGCCATTCATCAGTGCAGGGCACACTATGACCGTCACAGGCAGAGCACTGTTTGTATGCAGGCTATTATAGATAAATAATAAAGTACATGGAAGATATACTATATTGGTATTTAGGTTAAATTGCCGTGTTGGCAATTTGCGATAAATAAGTGGGTTTTGGGTTGCAGTTTGGGCACTTGATCTCTAAAAGGTTTGCCATTACTGCCCTATGTGAACACAGAGAGCATACAAGTCACAGGACACAGTTCACACACTTGAAGGCCACAGCCAGCTTGCACTACCCAAGCAACCAGCATAAATATATATATATATATATATATATATATATATATACACAGTGGGATGCGAAAGTTTGGGCAACCTTGTTAATTGTCATGATTTTCCTGTATAAATCGTTGTTTGTTTTTACGATAAAAATTTCAGCTAAATTTATCATATAGGAGACACACACAGTGATATTTGAGAAGTGAAATGAAGTTTATTGGATTTACAGAAAGTGTGCTATAATTGTTTAAACAAAATTAGGCAGGTGCATAAATTTGTGCACCACAATTTTTGCAGAAATTACAGCCTCTAAACGCTTCCTGTAGGTTCCAATGAGAATCTGGATTCTGGTTGAAGGTATTTTGGACCAATCCTCTTTACAAAACATCTTTAGTTCATTCAGGTTTGATGGCTTCCGAGCATGGACAGCTCTCTTTAAGTCACACCAGAGATTTTCTATTATATTCAGGTCTGGGGACTGAGATGGCCATTCCAGAACATTGTACTTGTTCCTCTGCATAAATGCCTTAGTGGATTTTGAGCAGTGTTTAGGGTCGTTGTCTTGTTGAAAGATCCAGCCCCGGCACAGCTTCAGCTTTGTCACTGATTCCTGGACATTGGTCTCCAGAATCTGCTGATACTGAGTGGAATCCATGTGTCCCTCAACTTTGACAAGATTCCCAGTCCCTGCACTGGCCACACAGCCCCGCGGCATGATGGAACCACCACCATATTTTATTGTAGGTAGCAGGTGTTTTTCTTAGAATGCTGTGTTCTTTTTCCTCCATGTATAACGCCCCTTGTTATGGCCAAATAACTCAATTTTAGTTTCATCAGTCCACAGCACCTTATTCCAAAAGGAAGCTGGCTTGTCCAAATGTGCTTTAGCCCACCTCAAGCGGCACTTTTTGTGCTGTGGGCAGAGAAAAGGCTCCCTCTGCATCACTCTCGCATACAGCATCTCCTTGTGTAAAGTGCGCCGAATGGTTGAACGATGCACAGTGACTCCATCTGCAGCAAGATGATGTTGTAGGTCTTTGGTGCTGGTCTGTGGGTTGACTCTGACTGTTCTCACCATTCGTCGCTTCTTTCTATCCAAGATTTTTCTTAGTCTGCCACTTCGGGCCTTAACTTGAACTGAGCCTGTGGTCTTCCATTTCCTCAATATGTTCCTAACTGTGGAAACAGACAGCTGAAATCTCTGAGACAGCTTAAACCATGATGGTGAACAATCTTTGTCTTCAGGTCATTTGAGAGTTGTTTTGAGACCCCCATGTTGCCACTCTTCAGAGAAAATTAAAAGAGGAGGGAAACTTACAATTGACCCCCCTTAAATACTCTTTCTTATAATTGGATTCACCTGTGTATGTAGGTCAGGGGTCGCTGAGTTTACCAAGCCAATTTGAGTTCCAATAATTAGTTCTAAAGGTTTTGGAATCAATAAAATGACAACAGTGCCCAAATTTATGTACCTGCCTAATTTTTTTTTAAACAATTATAGCACACTTTCTGTAAATCCAATAAACTTCATTTCACTTCTCAAATATCACTGTGTGTGTCTCCTATATGATATAATTAACTGACATTTTTTATCTTAACAACCAGCGATTTATACAGGAAAAATCATGACGATTAACAAGGTTAACCAAACTTTTGCATCCCACTGTGTATATATATATAAATATATATATATATATATATATATATATATATATGTGTATAAATGCAAACTCAAAAAAAGCAAAATAAAAAAATATAAAAATCTCCGTTTGTAGTATTTGTAAAATGCTGATGACTAGGGGTGACATTTCGGTTAGTTAGACCTTTTTCAAAGCATCGCTGTAAAAAACTAAATGTATACAAATATATTAGTTGTAAGAAATAATAATAATCCGTAGTAGGTAACAACGGAAAAAAAATCGAAGATGTAGTTGGTAAAAAAAGAAAATATAGTTGGTGAAAATGAAAAATATGGAAAATACGTAATATAGTCCCATGAGCAAAGGGATAGAGGTAATTTATAGCATGGATGCTAGAAAACTTTCCAAAGCAATGAGAAATTGGTAAACAAGATGAAAGCCCAGGATGTGGGCAGACGTAGTGTTGAACTGCTAAGAAAATGGGTAAATGTAGCATAGTACACAGTGCTGAAATGGCTGAAATGGTGGGGACCAGGTAGGGGAAAAAAGGGGGGGCAAAACATGTTGAAGTATGCAGGTGGGGGAAGAAATAAATGCAGCATGAGTAGTACATAGGAGAAAAGCTCAACTGGTATATGGCGACAAGCATTGGAGGCGTACACAAGCGGCTTACCTTAGTAGTGGAGAGAGACTGGAGATGGCGTCCCACGTGGAGGACACTAAGCAGGGAGCAGGAGAGTGCTAATGCAGGCCACTAGAAGAAAAGGGACGCGGGAGGCAAGACATCCAGCCGACGCTTGGGGATCGCGGCATGCGCATGGTATTCTTGGGCTGGCGGTGGCCATTTTGGATAGAGGCAGGTGTGGTAAAGGAGGACTGGGAGAAGTGCCGGCGCTGTGGGGACTGGTTTTATAAAAATTTCACATTACCCACCTTATCAGGTGAACGCTATAAAAAATAAAAATAAAAACTGTGCCAAAACAACCATTTTTGTTTGTTTTCACTGTAGGGATACAGTACCTCAGGGTCTCTTCAAATACAACATGGTACAATATCTGCCCTCCAAAAGCCATATGGCTCTCTTTCTCTTCTGACCACTGCCACATGCCCATAGAACAGTTTACAACCACAGATGGGGTGTTTCTATCAACTGCAGAATCAGGAAAATAAATATAGAAGTTTATTTTGCGGTTAACCCTTGCTGTGTAGCAGGAAGATTTAATTTCTTTTCTTTTTGGTTTCTATTACGCAAGCCCCTCAACATCACTTTATATCTAAATTAGTGCTTAAAACGGTTTGGGGAATTTTCTTGAAAAATTGCTTCTAAAATTCTAAACCTTCTACCGTTCTAAAAAAATAAAATGACAATCACAAAAGGATGCTATAATAAAGTAGACATATGGGAGAATGTTGATTGATAACTATTTTATGAGGTATTACTATCTTAAAAGGAGATAAATGTAAATTGTAAACTGTTAACATGAAATAAAATGTGTCAGCAGAAAACAATCTCAGAATCTGTTAGATTAGTGAAGCCATTCCAAAGTTATTATCACATAAAGTGACACATGTCACATTTGGAAAAATAGACCTGGACAGGAAAATGAAAACTGGCTTGGGGTAGAAGGGGTTAATAAAAAATTAATAAATAAATAAAATATAAATAAGTAAAAAAAATGGTAATGGTAAAAAAATGGTAATGGTAAAAAACTGTTGTTTTTTTTTTACTTTCCAAAAATGGGAATAAAAAGTGATTAAAAAACATCACACACATTATCAATAAAGCTTACAAACCACAACCACTAAAAAAAAAATAACCCTCATGCCGCTTAGTAGATTTTTTTTTCTTTTTTTTCAGTATGAAAACACATGAAAATCGACATAAATGCAATAATTTTGTAATTGTACTGACCCATAGAATGAAGGTAATAGGTCAGTTTTACTACATAGGGAACTTCGTAAGAATAGCTAGTAATACTATAGCAGAATTACATTTGTTTACGATTCCATTTCATTTGGAAGTTTTTCCCAGCTTTCCACTACATTGCATGCAATATTAAATTGTACCATTAGAAAGTAAGCCCTCATAGGCTATGTGAATGGAAAAATAAAACAAATATGGCTATGAGTGAAAAATGAAAATGCAAAAAACTAAAATTCTCCAGAACTCAAGGGGCTAAATTATTCTTAGCACATATTTTTATTCCATTGTTGTTATTTAGTCACTTTCCTGAACATGTGACATGATTGTTAAACATTTTGCTCTGGTATCCTTAATCTTTGAGCATTTGGCAAGCAGAATTAAATGAACATTCCTATTTTTCCTAATGAATGAAATAACAGGGACCTACAGTACAGCAGTTCTCATTTTAATGGATGATGGTTAATAATGTAATTCCTCCAGTACTCTGAAATTATGGTTTATGGTGTATTAAAAGTTAATTCTGTTAATTTTGAGAAATTAGGTTCTTTAGCAGGATTTGTCTTTTACTATTTTAATCAAAGTAATTTTAATAAATTAATAACCCTATATATATGCATTGTCTAAATGTAATTTGAGCGAGTGACTTTCCATGTGTATTATGATAGACACTATCTTTTTATGTTGTATTGTATCATAAAAGCATTTATTTTTTTACATTCTAGGCACTTTGCCCTTCAGCTGTCATTTGGCTGGCTTCCACAGCAGCGCAGTTTGACACTGACAGCAACAATGTCCTGCATTTCATCCGATTCCATCCTTGACAACTTTAAGAAATAACCTTTCACAAGCATGCCATCTGCTGCTTTGCTTATAGGCTTTGCTTATAGGCTACTAATTCTCCAGAGCTGGCAACTTACAAATGCACAACTGACAGAGAAGAAGAAACTAGCAAGCATTTTAACTGATTATTCTGGGCAAAAATATAAATTTCAGTCTTTTCTGCTTAATAATGATAAAGTACAGAAAGTGATTAAGTGAGTTACAAAAGTAATCACCATTTAGGATTGCCTTTTATCATTTAATTAGGTAGATAATATGACTGAAATTCATGTGGGTATGTGTGACTTGGCAAAAGGAATTGCCAATAGATTTAGCTTTAGTCAAAGACCCAATATCTTGGTTGGATTCAGGCAGGAAAACCTGGCCATTGCTAATAAAAAATTGTAGTCGGTAGTGTTGATCGAGCACCGTACTGCTCGGGCGCTCGGGCCGAACACATCGGGTTGTTCGGGTGCTCTACCGAGCAACCGAGTATAATGGAAGTTAATGGAAGAACACGAGCATTAAACCAGGTACTCTGAAGAGGGGAGGGTGCTTGGTTCATAGGAAAATGTCAGAAATTGATAGAAACCCCACCGAAATGGTTCTGGAACAGCATGGAAAAGATGTCTGGATGCATCTTGCACTTGCAGGTTGCTGCTGGGAACGATGTTGTCCGAGTAGTATGCCACTTTTACAGACTAACAATAATACGCACATAAAAAAATTATTTTAGAGGAAAAATTGTTAAGAAACATTATTTTCTGTATATTTACTTGTATATAAAGTGCAAGTGCTGCCAAAAATTACAAGGAAGAGATACAACCTGTATATCACTCCAGGTGACAGGCTAACACTGGAAGAACCACACACACACTAAGCTATAGGACCTACATCCACACTCATATACCTCGGCAAACTTGCTACAATTGTATTTGTAACACTTGGGAGGGGGAGTTTTAGGTGCTTTTAGGCAGGCTTAGGGTTCAGTGAAAATAATTACAGTGTGACAAATACAATTGAAGCAAGTTTGCCGAGGTGTATGAGTGTGGATGTAGGTCCTATAGCCCAGCGTGTCTGTGGTTTTTCCAGTGTTAACCTGTCACCTGGAGTGTGATAGGGCACAGAGATAGGTCATTGGACAGTGAGATCTGCGTGTTATTCACTTCTACTCAGTATTGGGGTGGTGATTTAGTGAGTAGCAGGAGCAGCAGCTCCACCTAATAGTATCTAATAAAGTTGGAGCACGCAGGAGCAGTAGCTCCAATCAATATCACATATACCATCCTTGGTGGCAACACTATAGGAGCTATTTCCAAATGATGCTCCGTAGTTCACACTAGTGTGCTGTAAATGAGTTTCTCCCATCATAAGCCTAATAGCTTTAAATGTATTAGCATATGGATTGTAGTTTTAATAATAACAAATAAAGGAAAAAAAATTAATGCATAGGTAGGACCCCTACAGGGAATTTCCAGCTTTTGTTTTTTGTTGATATATCCTGAAGGTCTACACTAGGGCCTATTTATAAATGCTGATTGGCTGTTGTTACATTGCCCCTTTTTTTTCCTAATTGTGAACCACCTAGAGAGGGTGGGTAAAGTTATTAAAGCACAAGCATCCAAAGAAGGCAGCAGGTGCGTGCCAATTACCCACTCCCGACTGGCGGATGTAGTGACGATAAATAACAATGCAGCACTCTTAAGAGGCCTTGTTATTGGAATAAGTACACTTTCCGTTAACGAGGATCTATTGGAGGGCAAGTCTGCTGCCAGCAGCCAACTTGCTCCCGGCCTCCACAACGTTCACCCAGTGTGCCATCATGGTGAGGATTGTGTTGACCAGGCTCTTGGCTACTGAGACTGGACTTGTAGGTGAGGGCCTGCTGCTGCTTTGTTGACTCTAGATAACTTCTAGTTGATCGCACATCCCCGTGACGGCAACGATCCATTTGGATGTCTGCCCTATAAACTTTGGAGCAATTTTTCAATAAGGACCTTCTGGTATAGCACCATTTGGCTTGTCCTCTCCACCAGAGGAATGAGAGATGAGAAGTTCTCTTTGTAGCATTTGTCGAGAAGGGTGAACAACCAGTAATCCGTGTTGTCTAAAATGCATATAATGTCCGGGTAATGTGAAAGGCATCCTAACATGAAGTCAGCCATGTGTGCCAGAGTACCAACAGGCAGTGGCGTGCCCAGGGTGTTTGGCACCCGGGGCGGGTCATTTCTCTGGCACCCCCCCCCCCCCCAATACTTGACCACCTACCTCTTACATCCAGGGATATCTCCTGTCATGTAGACCTTCTCTTTCCTCTTCTCCTCTGTTAGACCGCCATGAGAAATTCTTTCAGCCGCATCTCGTCTCTACAGAGTTTGTAACACAGACACGTTACATTTCTCATTTTTTTCATCAACCTCCCCATCCTGGTGTCCCCACAGTGTCATCCTGCTGCCACCCCCAATACTGTGCCCGTTGTGCCCCCCAATGCCCCAGGTACTATACTGCTGAAAAAATAGTGACCCTAATAGACATAATTGGGGTCATTTATCAAACTGGTGTAAAGTAGAACTGGATTTCCAAAAGAGCTGTGAAATAGGAAAGGTGGAATCTGATTGGCTACTATGGGCAACTAAGCCAGTTCTACTTTACACCAGTTTGATAAATTACTCCAAATTTCCCCATAGTGTCTACAGCAGCTATAATGTCCCCTAGAGTGCCCCCAGTAATAATAACACCCTATATTGTGCTCCAGGTAATAATCCCTGTATAGTGTCCCCAGAAATAATAGAATGGCCCCTCCAGTCCCTTCCCAATAGCAACATCCCCCACGCTGCCTCCCACACAGTAATTTCCCCCACCCAGTAGTGTCCCCCACAAAGTAGTGTCCCCCACGCTGCACCCACACAGTAGTGTCCCCCACGCTGCCCCCACACAGCAGTTTCCCCCACGCTTCCCCCACACAGTAGTGTCCCCCACGCTGCCCCCACACAGTAGTGTCCCCCACACTGCCCCCACACAGTAGTGGCCCCCACACTGCCTCACACACAGTAGTGACCCCCACACTGCCCCCACACAGTAGTGTCCCCCATGCTGCCCCCCACACAGTAGTGTCCCTCAAGCTGCCCCCCACACAGTAGTGTCCCCCACACTGCCCCCCATACTGCCCCCATATAGTAGAGTAGTGTCCCCCACACTGCCCCCATAGAGTAGTGTCCCCCACACAGTAGTGTCCTTCACACTGTCCCGCACACAGTAGTGTCCCCGGAACTTCCCCCACACAGTAGTGTCCCCTACACTGCCCCCACACAGTAGTTTCCCCCACACTGTCCCCCACACAGCCCCCATACTGTAGTGTTCCCCATGCTGCCCCCACACAGTAGTGTCCCCCACATTGCCCATATAGTAATTTTCCCCCCACATAGTAATCCCTCCCATAATAATTTCCCCCACACAGTATCCCACCATATCCCCCCCCCCACGTCTTCCTGTGTCCCCCAAAGTTGACACATAAAAAAAAAAAACTGAAACCTAAATACTTACCTGTGCTTGCTCGCAGAGTCCCAGCACTGTGCTGATGAGTCCTGGCACAGGCGCGCGTGATGATGTCATCACGCGCCTGCAAAGGGATTTCACTACCACTTAGGCTTCAGGATTACTAGGGGCTCCGCTCCCTGCCCCACTGCACTATGTGGGTGTCAGCACTTCAGCAATGAGCGCTTCCATCTGTATTTATGCTTCTGGGCCTGCTGGCACTCCCGTGAGAGCCGGCACCTGAGGTGGACCACCCCCCCCCCCCCCAGGCACGCCACTGCCAGCAGGCAAGACTTCGCTGTCGTCATCAGAAGGTGAGCTGACCCTGTAAAAGATTAGTAGGTGAGGGCCTTCAGGGGGAGCTGACCCTGTAAAACATTATATGCTAGGGTCTGCAGGTGAGCTGACCCTGTAAAACATTATATGCAAGGGCCTGTAGTTGAGCTGACCCTCTAAAACATTATATGCGAGGGCCTGCAGGTGATCTGACCCTGTAAAACATTATATATGAGAGTCTGAAGGTGAGCTTACTCTGTAAAAAAATGATATGCCAGGGCATATATGTAAGGGCATTATATGCGACGAATAAGCATGTTGACATGATGGAAGAGGAGTAGCAGGATATGAAAAGGAAGAATTAACCATATACCCTTTTTTGTAGTGGAAGGGGTACATGGGAATACAGTTTATTGGGTACATTAAACAACACAATTAAAGTGCCTATGTTCATCCGATTTCCTCTGGTGGAATCGAGTAGTCTGTGGCAATCAAGGCTTTGTTCATTTTTATAAGAGTCAACTTGTCAGCATTTTCAGTTGACAGGCAGATACGCATATCTGTTATAATGCCAACAGCAGCACTAAATACCTGCTCAAACAAAACGCTGGCGGCAGAGCAGGCCCACACCTCCAAGGCGTAGAGCTCCAGTTCGTGCCACGTGTCCAGCTTGGACATCCAGTAGTTGTAAGGAACTGAGGGATCACTGGGGACGCTGACACGGTCTGCTACGTACTCCTTCACCATCTTCCAAAACGTTTTCCTCCTTGTGACATTAGTCTGCACATCATGGTGAGGGTTCTGGCGGGGTGTCATGAAACTGTCCCAGGCCTTGGAGAGTGTTGCCCTGCCTCTGTTGGAACTGCTGTGTGTTCCTCTTGTCTCCCCTCCTCGGTTGGCCAAGGAAGTACGGACTCTGCCGCCAGCGTTGTCAGTACAGGCAAGACTGCTGTCGTCATCAGGAGGATCACTCTCAATCTCCTCATCCTCTACCTCCTCTTCTGCCTACCCACGCTGAACAGATTAAATTAAACTTCCATGGGTGCTAACCTCTGTAGCGAAATCAACCGTCTCCTGCTCCTCATCTTCATCGTCCAATTCGCGTTGAGAAGACGGACAGAGGGTGGTCTGGCTATCGCCCTGTGTAATTTCTTTTTCCCCCATTTCCACCTCTTCTACATGCAAAGCATCATCCTTAATTGTGAGCAGCAAGCATTTCAGTAGACACAGAAGTGGGATAGTTACACTGATAATAGCGTTATTGCCGCTCACCATCTGTGTTGATTCCTCAAAGTTTCTTAAAACCTCCCAGAGGTCAGACATCCATGCCCACGCCTCGCTTCTGATTAGCGGAAGCTGACTGAAAAGGCAGCAACCATGTTTCAGCTGGTGTTCCACTACTGCCCCCTGCTGCTCACAAAGCCTGGCCAACATGTGGAACGTGGAGTTCCAGCGCGCGCTTACGTCGCACAACAAGTTAAAGCGCTGCTGCAGTGTTGACAGACCGGCTGAAGCTGTTGATGACACAACCGGCGCATCTTCACCAGTAGCTCAGGCAAATTGGGGTAGGTTTTGAGAAACCGCTGAACCACTTAGTTTAAGACGTGGACTAGGCATGGGATGTGTGTGAGCTTGCCAAGCTCCAAAGCCGCCACCAAGTTACGGCCATTATCACACACAACCATGCCTGGTTGTAGGTTGAGTGGTGAGAGCCACAGCTCAGTCTGGTCTCTTATCCCCTGAAACAGCTCTGCGGCGATGTGCGGTTTGTCTCCTATGTATATCAGCTTCAGCACGGCCTGTTGACGCTTCCCCACTGCAGTGCTACACTGCTTCCAGCTACCGGCTGACTGGTGCTGCACGCGGATAATTCGGAGGTGGAAGTGGAGGAGGAGGAGGAGAAGTGGGGGTTGGAGACACTAACGTAGCTGCTGGCGGAAACCCTGATAGAATAAGGGCCAGCAATCCTCGGCGTCGGTAGCACCTGTGCCATCCCAGGGTACGACTCGCTCCCGGACTCCACATTGTTCACCCAGTGTGCTGTCAGGGAAATGTAGCATCCCTGGCCAAATGCACTTGTCCATGTGTCCGTGGTTAAGTGGACCTTCCCTGTAACTGCGTTGGTCAGGGCACGTGTGACATGTTGATGTAAGGGGGGCACGGCACACCTTCAAAAATAGTGGCGGCTGGAGACAGAGTACCGCGCCGCCGACATCAGGCTGCTGAAGGCCTCAGTGTCCACAAGTCTAAATGGCAACATTTCCAGGGCCAGTAATTTTGAAATGTGCACATTTAGTGCTTTGGCCTGTGGGTGGGTGGCTGGGTATTTGCTCTTGCGTTCAAATGCCTGGGGTAATGACATTTGGACGTTTCGTTGGGACTAGGAAGTTGATGTGGTTGCTGATGGTGCTTGTAAAGGTCCAGGTGCAGGGCAGGAGGCATTCTTGCCTTCGCCTTCGACAGGCGATTGGCAAGCACATACCATAGGTGAAGAGGAGGCAGTCGTGTGACCCGCAAACACAGATTGTTGACCCAGGCATTCGTCTCACTTATTACGGTACTTGGATGCCATGTGGCTGGTGGTGGTGAGGTTGCTAGTGTTCATGCCCCGGCTCATTTTGGTGTGGGACAGGTTGAAAACTACTATTTTTTTGTCGTCTGCACTTTCCTCAAAAAAGCGCCATACTGCAGAACACCTACCCCTTGGCAAGGAAGATTTACGCAAGGGGGTGATCAGTGGAACAGTTTCAGGCCTGTTTGGTGTGGCCCGCCTTCTCCCTTTTACCACCCCACTGCCTCTTCCAGCCTGTTGTGGTGCTGCAGATCCCTCCCCCTCTGTACTGCTGCCCTCGCTCGGCTTTCCACCTTCCCAGGTTGGGTCAGTGACCTCATCGTCCACCACATCCTTATCCACTTCTTCACTCTGATCATCCTCTTGATTTGTTGACCTAACCACAACCTCAGTGATTGACAACTGTGTCTCATCTCTTCATCAGCCTCTTGAGACATTAATTGCGGTTGACTCATTGGCAACTGTGTCTCATCATCATACACCTCATTAAACACTAATTCCCATTCCCCACTGTCATGTTCTTGTGACTGTGGATGCTGAAGAGGTTGGGAATCAGGGCACAAGATCTCATGTCCCTCGTCAAGCGTGCTTGGTGAGAGGGCTAAATCAAATAATGGTGACTTCAATAGTTTTGTCCTACGACGCAGACTGTGACATGAAGGTAGGTATCGTGGATGATTGTTTTTCTTGTGCTCTGGCAGCATGAACAGTTTCAACGCGCCCAGGGCCACGGTCTCTGCAGTGAACCATCAGCATAATGGTCACTTCCACATCCCTTACTGCTCGCCTTCTTCATATTAAATATTATATGCACTCTTGACACAGATTTTATGAGTTATTTTCAAGCTTCTGACCACTTATAAAATGTGTTCAATGTGCTGCCCATTGTAATGGATTGTCAATGCAACCCTCTTCTCCCACTCTTGCATTGACAATCCAACACAATGGGTAGCACATTGAACACATTTTATAAGTGGTCAGAAACTTGTAAATAACTCATGAAAGAATAAAGTTACGTTAAAACCAAGCACAACATTGTTTTTCTTGTGAAATTCCCAATAAGTTTGATGTGTCACATGACCCTCTTCCTATTGAAAAAACAAAAGTTGGATTCAAAATGGCCGACTTCAAAATGTCTGCCATGGTCACCACACATTGAAAAGTTTCCCCCCCTCACATATACTAATGTTCCACAAACAGGAAGTTAATATCACCAACCATTCCCATTTTATTAAGGTGTATCCATATAAATGGCCCACCCTGTAGATTGCGATTACACTCCCTACACTATCTTCCGAAGCGCAGCTCTCTCTGACTACAAATGAGCCGAACTTACGTCATCGGTTCTATATAGCACCCGATGATATGTCCAGGCAAGCCAATCACTATAATGGCAGTAGCCAACATGCCTACTGGCATTACAGTGATGGCAGTACTTACCTGCACGTTTATTGGCTGCATAGTAGCCGCAAAACGTGCGGGAAGGAGACTTGAGCATGGCGCTAGAGCACAGCAGTTCGGCCGAGCATGCTCGCTCAACACTAGCAGTCAGAAGTCTGGGAACGGAAAAATAGGTTCAATGTTTAGATTGCTGAGCAGACATTTTCTAAATTTTCCAATGATGATATTAGAAATAGCAGATGACAATTAACAGAGTAATCTTAAAAACTGTCACTAAATGTTGAAATGGTAAGCACATTTTATGATAAAGAAAGAATACATCCTTAAAGTGAGTCTGTCAGCTACTTTGAGAGTTTAAGACCACTCATATCACGATTTAGTACAGTTGCCCAACATAAAAATGGTACGTCCATTGTGTCCTTCACTTGTCCATAAAAGGCAAAAAAAACACTTTGTAACAATATGCAAATTAGGTCTGGAAGTGCCCAGGTGCAGCGTTATGGCTGCACGAGCCCAGGCCCCTCTCTAATGTGACCCCTTGGATTCCTTTGGCCCGCCCTCACTTTATTCATCCTCCTTCTCTGGTTTAGATGTCATGCAAGTGCAGGTCACCGCCGGGCCACATCTTTGCCTCTGCTCATAGTGCCTCTGCCCACCACCTAATAGGTCTGAAGCCTATGTGGTAGTATAATCAGCAGCCTCTATGTGTTCAAGTGGATAAGGTGAATATTTTTTATTTATTTATTTTTGATTATCTCAGAGGCTGCGAGGAATGTGGCATTTGAGGGGTCCAATGATGAGGGGGCAGCTCAATCGCCGTTTCCCATCATTGCGCATGCTAATTACAAAGAAATGTGGTTTGTGAAAAATTTGGCACAAAACAAACTACAGTCTGGCTTTGTTCACATTGCACTAGTTGTCCTGCTAGGCGGTTGTGTGGAAGCTTGGCTGTGAGCTGGATTACATCACCTTCAGACCTTGTTCACACCATAGGTAGCTTAGTGGTAGGACCCCTTGCCATGCTGAGAACCGTGACGTGGTGCATGTTGGGCTCCGATATCTTCCTGACAGGAATATATTGGCAAAAGTCTCAGCTTTTAATATCTGCATTTATGACTAGCCAGTATAGTCAGTGGCATATCTGTTTGGTGCATTTCTTCTGTGATTTATATGATTATATTTTCATCCGCACAATGCTCCGTTTTGTGTAGGATGCCTTTGTGGTGCATGTGGACCGCGCCGACATCCTCCACCGTATGCCAAAATTTTTTTGCTGGGGATAGTCGTTTGCTGCGGTCCACATGCGGTGGGGCTGCTCCCCCAATGAAAAACATGCTACAGTGTTAGGGGTTGAGCAGCTCCCCCAGATTTGCCACTATATTTCTGTGTTTTTGTCTTATTTTATATGTAGTGTATGTGCCTTTACCTGGCATTCAAACACTCTCCTTTGCACCTGGTAACCTCCATCACATGGTCTGATATGGGTGTGGCTTACAGTCTGGCTTTGTTCACATTGCACTAGTTGTCCTGCTAGGCGGTTGTGTGGAAGCTTGGCTGTGAGCTGGATTACATCACCTTCAGACCTTGTTCACACCATAGGTAGCTTAGTGGTAGGACCCCTTGCCATGCTGAGAACCGTGACGTGGTGCATATTGGGCTCCGATATCTTCCTGACAGGAATATATTGGCAAAAGTCTCAGCTTTTAATATCTGCATTTATGACTAGCCAGTATAGTCAGTGGCATATCCGTTGGTGCATTTCTTCTGTGATTTATACAAAACAAACTTCTTTGTGAAATTCGGCGAAGCAGCCGAATCAAAGTTTTTGTTTTTTTTATTAACAATTTTTTATAGTTTTTTCATGTGTAAGCACACAGTCACTATCAAGGCATATACATAGTGCACTTGTAGCTAAATAAAGGGTAGTTACATATAATGAAAACAGGTACAAGGAGCTACTGTACAACGTAATGAAAATAGAACATCAGGTAATAAGTAATAACATCGAACCAGTAGGTAAGCCATGGGTGAATGAGGACACGTTTGTCACGGGGCGCCAAAGGCACACTCGGTCTCCCATCAGCCGCAGACCTGCTGCTTAGCTTCAGGAGCAAGGATCTGTGTTTGGCGTCGTTCCCAGGATGGCTTTGCTAGCTGGGAGGCTTGCTGCTTCTAGGTCTGCCTTGAGCGCCAAGCTGATCACTCGGTGCTCGACTTGTCTGTCTGTCGGTCATGTGACGCTGGCCACGTCACATGACCCTCAGACCCCACTATAAATACAGGCAGCCTGCTCGCCACAGGTTGCCTGTTAATTCTAGGTTCCTGGCTATTTGTTGGACTACTGAATACTCACCTGATCCTGTTCCCTGACGATCCTTTGCCTGCTCTTCCTGTACTGCGCATCCGTCCTGGTATTGTGACCTCGGCTCCCACCTGACTACTCTTTGCGGACTCCTCTGGTACTTCTCTACTCTCCTGGTATTTGACCCCGGCTTCTCCTGGCCATTCTTTGCTTAACCCTTTGTACTGCGTAGCTCTCTTGGTTCTGACCCGGTCCGTTCACGTTCTGTTTTTTGTCTTGTCTGTCTTCCCTGCACATATCCTAAGTTGTCCCCTGTCCTAAGTTGACTGTCGTCCAGTTGTCCCCTGTCATCAGGAGTCGTGAAGCAAGTAGGCAGGGCCAGGGGTGAGGGTGGAGTGCAGTGGTAACTATCCTTCCCCCTGTGTGTGTGTGGACGTGACCGTTACAGTGTTCTTGTATATGGGATAGAGCATTGTCTAACGTGTGACACTTATGTCACAAAGTGTAAAGAAGAGGACCGAGGAGAGACCTAGGAAAACTGTCTGTATTTCCTCCAGGGGGCCAAAATCGAGAGGAAGGTGGATCTGAAGCGTAGTTTCCATTGGGAAATTTCCTCTAATCTATAGAGCTGATCTACTTTATTAATACAATGGTCTATACTGGGGACTTCAGGGGAAAGCCAGTAAGTAGGCAGAAGCGCTCTAGCAGCAGCTAGTAAATGAGAGAAGAGAGATGCTCTACTGTATGTGTACCCACTCTCCTGATGGCAATAGTGAGCATGGTCAACTCAGGCGTACAGGGAAAGGGGGTCTGGCAGATCTGGTTTCTTAGCCTGACAATTTTGAACCACAAATCTTTAATTATCTTACGGGACCACCAGATATGAAAAAAAGTGCCTTTTTCATTGTGGCAACGCCAGTAAACATCTGAAGTCTTAGGCACAAATAGGGAGTTCTTATCAGGCATCTTATACCAACATGTCTGAATTTTATAACCGTTCTCTTGAATGCAGATGCATCTAGAGAGCTTATATAGGGTGACAAGTAATTTTGTAATCTCAGTAGTAAATAGGTTTCGTTTTAGGTGTTTCTCCTATAAACCTACAACAGCAGGTTTAATATTGTGAGATGGGGTCTTGAGCCTCTTGTAAATCGTGGATAAGGTTTTAGGGGGGTCACCGATCCTTCTATCAGTTTTTCAAACCAGACAGTCACCTTCTGGAGTTGTGTTTGTCTTAGAAGAAGAAGTGACTCTGATCTAAGAAAGCGCAGAAGATGAATATTAGGGATGGATGTTTTAAATTTTGCTTGGATAGCGAGTTCAGACAAGACACAACCGTCTTGATCAAGTAGTTATGACAAAGGTATCGTAGAAGACCTTAGGGGAATTGGGCAACTCTCTCTCAATTCCCTAAGAGATAGAGCTATAATATAATTCATGAGTAGGACTGGGGAGGGTGATGCCAAAGCCCCACGACCGGCCAAGAACCACTCCCAGACTCGTAGACATCCACAATAAGTCTATTAATATCCCTCTCCTGCCTGAGGGTCTGTAAAAGCGTCTCCATTACTAAAACCAAGAGAAGAGTCGAGAGTGGGCATCCCTGTCTGGTTCCATTCTTGATAGGGAATCTAGATAGTAAAACTCCATTAACTGATACGGACGCTGAGGAGTTGGAGTTCATTGCAAAAATAGAGCAAATAAATGGCTCTTGAATATGGAACTTAGACAAAGCTAACTTGATATAAGACCAGTCGATTCTATCACATGCCTTGTCGGCATCTGTACCAAGCAGGACCCATGCAATGGATTTGCAGGAGGTGTAGTATAAGGCATTTAAGACCTTAGTGGTATTGTCCTTCCCCTCAAGTCCTACAAAGGTTACAAAGCCCACCTGGTATGGGTGGATCAGATTAGGCAATAGAGTCTGTAATCTAATGGCTAGCATTTTGGCTAATAGTTTGAGATCAATGTTGAGCAAGGATTTAGGACGGTAATTGGAGCAGGAGGTAGCGTCTTTGCCTTCTTTGGGGATAAAAGTGATGGTTGCTCTGGTCATGTCAGCAGAAGCAGACTGGTTTTGCATGGTAAGATTACATACCGGGAGGAAGAATGGAAGAAGTGAAACCTGAAAGTGGAGTAATAGGATAGGGGGAGGCCATCGGGGCCAGGACATTTTCCTGGAGGAGATGAGTTAATTGCTAGGAGGGCGGAACCAGCGGCCGAGCTGTGAAGACATGCTTGGTTGAGCTCCGCTTATTCTCTTGCTAAGGGACAAGCTTACGATAGCCAACAGACCTCCGAATGGTAAAGATCAGGGTACAGAAGTCCACTGACCCTGCCGCATTACCTTAAGGTCCTAATCCGGGATCGGGGATGACGAAATACCTAAGAAAGCAAGCGTCAGCAACTAGAGAACCCAAGATGGCGCCGACAGAGGAGCACGCTGTAGCAAACTCAGAAAAAGGCTGATCCAAAGGTGACAGCGACGGGGGTGAGTCAGAATGCTCCCGCACCTTGCCGGTATCCAGAAACAAGCATTAGCAGAGGCCCTGTAGCCCCTCAAGCATGAGATTTCGGTGCTAATGCATGAGATACAGCACATAGGCCACTGGGTTTAATCCCTGGAGGCCACTCAACAGGCCGCCCTGGAACACAACTCAGTGGTCTCCAAATCCCTTGCCTCTTGTCAGCACCACATAAACCTCCATGCCGCAATGGAGGACCAGGAAAATCGAGGCCGAAAGAACAATCTCCGGTTCAGAGGTATACCTGAATCGGTGCCTAATGGCGATCTTAAGGACACTATTTTACAGATTGCTGAATCTCTCCTGAACAATAGTGAATCCTCTCAGATAATTATCGAAAGGGCTCACAGAGCTCTCAGACCGAAGCCAATTGACACTGAACCACCTAGAGATATAATCTGTCAATTCCTGAGCTTTGCAGCTAAAGAAAAGATTCTCAATGCAGCCAGAGCTTCAAAAGACATCATCTTTGGCGAATCTCCTATTTCTATATACCAAGATCTCTCTCCTATTACATTGAAAAAGAGGAGAAATCTAAAACCTCTTACAGATTATCTCAGCAACAAACGTGTCCCCTACAGATGGACCTTTCCTTTTGGTCTAACTTTCTAATATTCTGGTAAACAGATAAAGATCGCCTCCTATACCGATCTACTAGAAGCAATTTCCATCAAGGACATTTCCCCGTTGGACATTGTGGATTGGGACGCAGTGTCTGAAATTGCCCCTTTGCCGGATCTCCCCAAGATGACCCCATGGGAGAAATCAACCACTCCGAAAAGACAACAAATGAAACATCGCAGAGGCAACCTGACTCCTAGAAGGATAACAGGGACCATCTTTTAATTTTCTTTCTCTAGTAGTCAAGAATATGGTGAAGTTGCCTGTGTTCGGCCTTTAACATGCCCTTGTCTGGCTACTCCCTCTCTCCTCCCTCTCCCTACTACTCCTCTCCTGAAGTCTACCTCTCCTGTCCCAAAAATAGCAAGCCCTCTTACCTAGGGTCAAACCCATTGTACCCCCTCATGAAGAAGCCTTCAAGCTTCATAATGTTAAAAATGTTACTACCTGCTATCTTACGGTTATACTACTGTATTCTAATTTGTTTTATGTATTTTTTATGTTTCTTTAGTTATGGAAAACATGTACCACTCTTCCTTGATTGGACTAGATGCAGATCATTCACTCTCTCTCATGCTCCACTATTTCAGACAAAGACTCCCCTCCCACAGATATGATCAGATCCCCGTAAGAATTTCTCTCCTTTACTTGCCATGACAGATCTCAAATTAACATCATACAATGTAAAGGGACTTAGATACCCATCCAAGAGATCACAAATCCTTTCCCTGTTATGGAATGAAAAGTGCTCAATAATTTTTCTCCAAGAAACCTATTATAAGTATGGGAAATACCCGGATCTATCTTTCTCTAAATTCCCGAACTGGTACCATTGTGGAGCGGATGGCGCGGCCTCTAGGTGGGTGAGTGTGGGGTTTTGTATTCCACGCACACACAAGACCCAGAGGGCAGATACATTATTTTAAAATGTTGCATTAGACATAAGATGTATACCTTTGTCAACATTTATGCTCCTAATAGTGATCAGATTACAAGGCTACTAACCGTCTTAACTTTGGTATAATCTATGCAGGAGGAAACACTTGTCTTGGCAGGTGACTTTAATGTCGCTTTACAGCCTCTAGTTGACACTTCCTCCAAAAAAACATCTTTTTCAGACATTTTTACTCCAAAGACCAAATACACCTATGTGCTGAGGCGAAAATCGGAAATATTACTATTTCGGACCACACCAATTTTTTGCACCCTATGTTCTCCATCTGAACCAGGTAAGCCTCCAAATTGGAGACTGAACAAGTCCATACTGAGCAATGAGGGCCATAAGAAACACTTCTCATCTCTTCTAGACGAATACTTCGTCACCAATAACACACCAGACATTTCCCCTCAAACTCTATGGGACGCCCACAAAGTATTCATTAGGGGTCATTTCATTAGCAAATGCTCCTTTTTAAAGAAACAATCAGACACACACCTCTCCTTCTTATTAGACAAGATCCACACTATAAAAATTCCTTCATAAAATATCCCAAGTAGCCCAACATTTTTCTAATCTGACAGCCCTTAGGAACAGAACTCAAAAACCTCTTAAATGTGAAATCAGCCAAATATTCTTTATCCTCCCTAAATTCTTTGCCCACGGCAATAAAGCATCAAAATTCATGATGCAACGCATAAGCCATAGAAAACTAGCGAGACATGTAACTTCCATTAAATCCCCTCAAGGTCATCAACTATTTTCATCGGAGAGTATTGCCAAACAGTTTAGACTCTTTTATGAAGCCCTGTATAACTTATCACAAACGAAAAGAGATGAAGATAACTTAGATAGAGATCTTGCTGTTAATACATTTCTAAACTCGTTAGATCTCCCTACCTTATCCAGCACCCAACAAGAGGTTTTGTCTAAACCGTTTTCACTCACAGAACTTAAACGCTCTCAAGTCCACCCCCAGATGGCTTCCCAACTATATACTATTCCTCTTTCCAAGACTCCCTGATAACCCTTGTCATCTGATATGACCAAAGCACTAATTACAATAATCCCCAAAGATGGTAAGGATCCTACATCATGTGCAAACTACCGCCCCATATCCTTATTAAATATAGACTTAAATATTCTTGCTAAAATGCTGGTCATCAGGCTTCAATCTTTACTTCCCAATTTGATCCACTCTGACCAAGTAGGATTCATAAAAGGTTGTGAAGGAAAACATAATACCACCAAGTTCCTGGATGTCCTCTTCGCCTCATACAAAAAACTACCTTTGGTATTACTCGGCACTGATGCCGAAAAAGCATTTGATCGTATAGACTAGTCCTTTATTAAGCATACTCTGCATAGGTTTCACTTTCCTGCTCTATATATCAGAGCAGTGTTTGCGATGTATGTGAACTCTTACGCTTCTGTTTTAGTAAACAACCTAATTTTAGATCGATTTTCCATCAAAAATGGAACACGTCAGTGTTGCCCCCTTCCCCCCTTAATATTTGTCCTTGCAATGGAAACTTTATTACAAGCCTTGAGGCAAGAGGAGGGTATTATCGGACTTAAAATAGGGTCACAGGAATACAAGTTAGCAGCCTTTGCTGACGATCTTTTGATTCTTACCACAAGCCCCATCAAACCTATGCCCATAATAATCCCCCTCTTACAAAAATTTGGTTACCTTTCCAATTTCAAAATAAAAATACAAAAATCCCAGATTCTACATTTAGGCCTCACCACCAATCCTTTATCAGATCTTCAATGATATTCCCCTTTTTGATTGGTCATCTCCTCATTTAACTTACTTGGGTATCAAACTAACCTGCTCTCATCTCCCTGATTTATTCCACCTTAATTATACTCCCCTCTTGGCGGCCATCATTGCTCAGTTGGACTCCCTGGATCTTCCTACCTTTCTTCGTTTGGTATAAAGAATTTGGTGATTTATCTAGTGATCCCTATACTCACTTATCTTCTACAAGTCCTCCCAATTGCCATACCGAGATCTTTCTTTAGGTCTTTAAATTCCCATATTCGCCAGTTCATTTGGCAGAAAAAGAAACCTAGATTGTCTTTCTCAACTTTAACAAAGCCTAGACATCTAGGTGACATAGGCCTCCCGGATCCTGAATTATATATGAAAGCTATTCACTTAAGTACAGTAGTTGATTGGCTCAGACCCTCTAACCACAAGCAGTGGCTTTCAATGGAAAATATATTTCTTCCCTCTACCTTCAGGGCCCTTTTGTTGGCAGACAGGCCACCCCCCACTATATCATCTATTTCAAACCCCATTATTCATACTACTTTAAAAGTGTGGGGGTGGTTCTCCTCCAACCATCGAGCCCTGACTCTACCCTCACCCCTCCTTCAAGTCAGGGACATCATATCCCTCGCCCCCCAGGAAATGAGAGATTCCTGTCCCCCAGGAGTCAAATCTTACTCTCTTTTAAAAACTGAATTATTGGATACTAATGGTTGTATTCGTCCAGAAATCTTAAGATTATCTTAATATACACAGCCCACGTGCTTTATTCTTTAATTTCCTTAAAAAATAGATTGCTTTTTGGGCTAAAACATTGAATACTGGGTCACCTCATCAGTGGTTTGAGAATCTTTTATTTAACACTAAATACCCCCCCCCAAAATTGATCTCCACCTTATATAAAAAACTAAACCTCCCCTCTGTGGATGTCAAACCAGCAATAATATGACTATGGGAGAAAGACCTGGAAAGACAATTCTCTCAACAAGAAACTTTTACCATTCCCCACAAACTTTGACATTGCGTTCGAGTGCAGGAAATCGATATAAGGTGTTGTCTACATGGTACAGAACTCCAGATAAGATAACACTTTTTTATCCTAATATCTCAGACCAATGCTGGAGATGTGGAAAAGGCAGAGGTTCATTCTTTCATATATGGTGGAGTTACCCTCTGATACTCTCCTGGTGGAAAGACATCTTTCAATTAAGCAACAATGTTTGCAGATCCAGGTTTCCCTGTATTCCTGAGATTGCTCTTTTAACCTGTGGCATCTGCGACGAGGACTCCCACAAAATTTCCCTCTTCTCCTTTATGATATCTGCCACTTGCATATTGATTCCCACGATGTGGCGCTCAACTGAGACCCCCACAATAGACCAATGGATCAATAATATTGATCAATTCTACCGTCTAGATGAACTTTCCCACTGGGAACTTAAAACTAGAAGTACCCGCATCTTCATCTGGTCTCTCTTGAAAATTTATAGACAGTTTAATTAAAGACATGTACACATGATTTACATTCCTGTGTTCTTATGTTCTTTTCACCCAATTTTTACTTGTTTTACTGTACTGATTATCCGTGCAATGTGTCTATGTCATGCCTGCTTCTCATTTATCCTTTTACTATTGTAACTGTAAAATGCCTTTTTTGATAAGATGTATTATGATCAAAGATGACATTGCTTTGATATACTAAAACAATAAAAATGTTTATAACAAGAAAAAAAAGATGAGTTAATTGCTAAGGTTAATTCAGAGATGGCAAACGGTTTAATTAGGGAGTCTCGTTGGTCTGGTGAAATAAAGGGGAGATCTAGATTAATCAAGAATGAACTAATATTAGCCTCTCTCCCCAGGAAATGGTCAGGTCATTTTGAGGGGGGGGGGGGGGGTTATATAGAGACTCATAGAAAAGTCTAAATTGCTCAGCTTTAAATAGTTGGGTTCATTGTGGAGATTTAATGCACTGAACATAACAGGAATTTCGTCTTTGTTTTATTCTTTGCATCATGAACTTTGAGGCTTTGATACCATGCACAAATAATTTTTGCTGTGAGGACAGGTAGAACTTGGCAGAACATTTATTAAGACATTTTTTCAACTTGGATCTAAGAGAAGAAAGTTCCAAAAGTTGTTGTGCTAGTAAGGATTATTAAGTCAGTCATAAGGGGTGGTTAGAGTGAGAGCTAGGGAAATTAGAACTAGGGTGGAAATACCAGACCGAGGGAGGGAAGGGGTCAGATCCACCTCGAGAAGGGAGCACCTCAAATAGCAATCGGAAGAAGTGGCACACAGATACCGTCCTAAGCATCCCATGCCTAATAACAAATAGAAAATTAACAAAAACAAGAACAAAGTAATAGGTAATCAATGTGATAAACATTGTGCAGTTAAGTAACTGGCGTAAAAGCCTCTAAGGATCTTCTTGGGGGGAGGAAGAACCAATTAACGTTACAGACCTGCAGGTCAGTGGAAGTAGACTAAGCATAACTGAGATGTATTGTTAAGCTCTAGTAAAGGAGAGATATAATAAGAGATAAGGGGGGAGTACCAGATGGTGAAAAATATAATAGAGGAGAGGTAAGATTTGTCATAAGGACATGATGAAGAAATAGAATAGAATAGTAAGTGATATGAGTAAGTAGGAGAAACAAGCAATGTCCAGGTGGGGCTATGAGGAGAGGAGGAATATAGACCAGGCCATCGGCCTAGAACAGGGAGAGTCAAGTGTCATTCAGAGGCCAAGAAATCCTTTTGGGAGTCAGGGCATCGTTCCTCCTCTTGACATGCTGCTGTTTAGGAGGAGTAGTTGCTTGCTCCCAAGGTTGTAGTTTGGGCCGGTAAGGTGGCCACATCAGAGACTCTGTCCAAGTTTTCTATCTCCAGAGGTGGGATGCCCAAGGTATTGAATGTTTCAGGGAGGTCAGCAAAATAAGAGATAATCATTGACTTGCCAGAGAGTGTGAAGGTTAATCCAAAAGGGAAAGTATATCAATATGGGACCCTTTTTTTTTTCTGAGGAGATCTGTGAGCGGTTTAAGGGCTCTCCTTTTCTGTAAAGTATGGGGAGAGAGGTCTTGGTAGATCGAGATAGGAGCACCCCTCATTAAAACATTATCCACTGATCTAGCAACAGTGAGAATCATTTCTTTTTCTTGAAAATCCAGAAATCTGCATATAATATCCCACTGACAAAGTGCTCTGTGGGCCCTTTCTATTACAATGGCGGAGGATTTGTCTTCCCCCAGTAGTATGGTTGCGACCCGTATGACTGCTGCAGGGATGTCATCTGCAGCCACTGTTTCAGGAATTCCCCTAAATCAGAGTTTATTTCTCATGCTATGGTTTCCCTGATCTTCAAGAGAAGTATATAGAGAGTTAATGTGAGATTGGCACATAGCGAGAGACTGTGAGACAGCTATACTGTGCTCAATGGCTGAGGCCTTTACACTTTGCAAAGAGTCGACCCGGTGGCCAATATGCTGTATCTCTTGGGTCACCACCGTCAGCTTTTGCTTAATTGGCCCCAGAGCCTCCTCGAGCGCCTGTTTAATAAAGCGAAGTGAAACTGGGAGGCTGCGGGTCTCGTTAGTTTCTTCTCCCTCACTGTCGCCCTCTGACATACCGTCTGTAGCAGCTTCCTGGGAACGGCACGCTGCTGCCGCCATATTGGCCTCCTTAGGAGCCAGGGCAGTCAGTTGTTTCTTCAGGAATTTCGTCATGCCTGTGGACTGAGATGAAGTTTTGGTAAGTGCCCCGAGTCTCTGGGTCTGGAGCCTCCGATCTTGACCACGTATTCTTCTGTGTGCTTGAAATAGCTGCCTCCACTGCAGGTTGAGATCCAGGGCTTAGCAAGACGTGGCCTTCACGCTCGGGTGCTGGCTCCACCCCCAGCATAAGTGAAGTTTTGATAACTTTGCTCATCACTACTTGTAACTTATTAACATCTTTCACAGACTGTATCGTCTTACAAAGTTTGGTGTCATCTGCAAAAATAGAAACAGCACTATTAATTCCATCCTCTATGTCACTTACCGCCTCCGGACCGCCTAACGCAGATCTGCGGTCCGGAGGCGGCAGCTCTGCGCAGAGTGACGCATATACGCGTCATCTCGCGAAAGCCGAGACTTCCTGTGAACGCGCGCACACATGCGCACGTTCACAGGAACTGAAGGTAAGCGAGTGGATCTCCAGCCTGCCAGCGGCTATCGTTCGCTGGCAGGCTGGAGATGTGATTTTTTTAACCCCTAACAGGTATATTAGACGCTGTTTTGATAACAGCGTCTAATATACCTGCTACCTGGTCCTCTGGTGGTCCCTTTTGTTTGGATCGACCACCAGAGGACACAAGTAGCTGTGTAAAGTACCACAAAACACTACACTACACTACAGCCCCCCCCCCGTCACTTATTAACCCCTGATTACCCCATATAGACTCCCTGATCACCCCCCTGTCATTGATCACCCCCCTGTCAGGCTCCGTTCAGACGTCCGTATGATTTTTACGGATCCACGGATACATGGATTGGATCCGCAAAACACATACGGACGTCTGAATGGAGCCTTACAGGGGGGTGATCAATGACAGGCGGGTGATCACCCATATAGATTCCCTGATCACCCCCTGACATTGATCACCCCCTGACATTGATCACCCCCCTGTCAGGCTCCGCTCAGAAGTCCTTATGCGTTTTGCGGATCCGATCCATGTATCCGTGGATCCGTAAAAATCATACAGACGTCTGAATAGAGCCTTACAGGGGGTGATCAATGACAGGGGGGTGATCAACCCATATAGACTCCCTGATCACCCCCCTGTCATTGATCACCCCCTGTAAGGCTCCATTCAGACATTTTTTTTGGCCCAAGTTAGCGGAAATTGTTTTTTTTTGTTTTAGTTTTTTCTTACTAAGTCTCATATTCCACTAACTTGTGTCAAAAAATAAAATCTCACATACCCCTCACGGAATCCAAATGCGTAAATTTTTTTAGACATTTATATTCCAGACTTCTTCTGACGCTTTAGGGCCCCTAAAATGCCAGGGCAGTATAAATACCCCACATGTGACCCCATTTCGGAAAGAAGACACCCCAAGGTGTTCCGTGAGGGGCATATTGAGTCCATGAAAGATTGAAATTTTTGTCCCAAGTTAGTAGAAAGGGAGACTTTGTGAGAAAAAAAAAAAATTCCGCTAACTTGTGCCAAAAAAATAAATTCTATGAACTCGCCATGCCCCTCATTGAATACCTTGGGGTGTCTTCTTTCCAAAATGGGGTCACATGTGGGGTATTTATACTGCCCTGGCTTTTTAGGGGCCCGAAAGCGTGAGAAGAAGTCTGGGATCCAAATGTCTAAAAATGCCCTCCTAAAAGGAATTTGGGCACCTTTGCGCATCTTGGCTGCAAAAAAGTGTCACACATCTGGTATCGCCGTACTCAGGAGAAGTTGGGCAATGTGTTTTGGAGTGTCATTTTCCATATACCCATGCTGGGTGAGATAATATCTTGGTCAAATTCCAACTTTGTATAAAAAAATGGGAAAAGTTGTCTTTTGCCAAGATATTTCTCTCACCCAGCATGGGTATATGTAAAATGACACCCCAAAACACATTCCCCAACTTCTTCCGAGTACGGCGATACCAGATGTGTGACACTTTTTTGCCGCCTAGGTGGGCAAAGGGGCACACATTCCAAAGAGCACCTTTCGGATTTCACAGGTCATTTTTTACACATTTTGATTTCAAAATACTTACCACACATTAGGGCCCCTAGAATGCCAGGGCAGTATAACTACCCCACAAATAACCCCATTTTAGAAAGAATACACCCCAAGGTATTCCGTGAGGGGCATGCCGAGTTCCTAGAATTTTTTATTTTCTGTCACAAGTTAGCGGAAAATGATGATTTATTTATTTTTTTCTTACAAAGTCTCATATTCCACTAACTTGTGACAAAAAATAAAAAATTCTAGGAACTCGCCATGCCCCTCACGGAATACCTTAGGGTGTCTTCTTTCCAAAATGGGGTCACTTGTGTGGTAGTTATACTGCCCTGGCAATTTAGGGGTCCTAATTTGTGAGAAGTAGTTTGCAATCAAAATGTGTAAAAAATGGCCTGCGAAATCCGAAAGGTGCACTTTGGAATATGTGTCCCTTTGCCCACCTTGGCTGCAATAAAGTGTCACACATCTGGTATCGCCGTACTCAGGAGAAGTTGGGGAGTGTGTTTTGGGGTGTCATTTTACATATACCCATGCTGGGTGAAATAAATATCTTGGTCAAATGCCAACTTTGTATAAAAAAATTGGAAAAGTTGTCTTTTGCCAAGATATTTCTCTCACCCAGCATGGTTATATGTAAAATGACACCCCAAAACACATTCCCCAACTTCTCCTGAGTACGGCGATACCAGATGTGTCACACTTTTTTGCAGCTTAGGTGGGCAAAGGGACCCACATTCCAAAGTGCACCTTTCGGATTTCACCGGTCATTTTTTTACAGATTTTGATTGCAAACTTCTTCTCACACATCTGGGCCCCTAAATTGCCAGGGCAGTATAACTACTCCACAAGTGACCCCATTTTGGAAAGAAGACACCCCAAGGTATTTTGTGATGGGCATAGTGAGTTCATGGAAGTTTTTATTTTTTGTCACAAGTTAGTGGAATATGAGACTTTGTAAGAAAAAAAAAAAATCATCATTTTCCGCTAACTTGTGACAAAAAATAAAAAGTTCTATGAACTCACTATGCCCATCAGCGAATACCTTAGGGTGTCTTATTTCCGAAATGGGGTAATTTGTGGGGGTTTTCTACTGTCTGGGCATTATAGAACCTCAGGAAACATGACAGGTGCTCAGAAAGTCAGAGCTGCTTCAAAAAGCGGAAATTCACATTTTTGTACCATAGTTTGTAAACGCTATAACTTTTACCCAAACAATTTTTTTTTGCCCAAACATTTTTTTTTATCAAAGACACGTAGAACAATAAATTTAGCGAAAAATTTATATATGGATGTCGTTTTTTTTGCTGAAAGTGAAAAATGTCATTTTTTGGCAAAAAAATCATTACAGTTTGATTAATAACAAAAAAAGTAAAAATGTCAGCAGCAATGAAATACCACCAAATGAAAGCTCTATTAGTGAGAAGAAAAGGAGGTAAAATTCATTTGGGTGGTAAGTTGCATGACTGAGCAATAAACGGTGAAAGTAGTGTAGTGCAGAAGTGTAAAAAATGGCCTGGTCATTAAGGGGATTTCAGTTAGCGGGGTTGAAGTGGTTAATGAATAAGTTAAATAATAGCGAACCCAGCACAGAATATTGGGGTACAGCACTTATAACTGGGGACCATTCAGAGTAGGAATCATTGACCACAACTATTTGGATACAATCATGAAGCACCTTTTCAGTCCAACTACAAATTATATTTTCTATACCAATATACCTCAATTTACCGATTAGATGTCGTGTGAGACAGTATCGAATGCTTTTGCAAAGTCCAAAAATACAATATCCACTGCCTTCCATTTGTCCAGGCTTCTACCCCCCTCCTCATAAATAAATAAAATAGGTTGGTTTGACAGCTTCTGTTCTCAGTAAAACCATGTTGGCTATCACTTATTATAATATTTACCATTATATAATCCTGTATGTAATCCCATAGAAGGTCATCAAATATTTTTCCCCACAATGGATGTTAAGCTTACTGGTCTATAATTTCCTGGTGAAGACCTAGCACTATTTTTTTAAGTGGGCACCACATTTGCCTTGTGCCAGTCTTTTGGTACAGTGCCTGTGATTAAAGAATCTATAAATATTATGAACAGAGGCAAATCAATAACTGAACTGAGCTCCTTTAGAACTCTAGGGTGTAATCCATTTGGCCTTGTTCACTTTTTTTTTTAGCATATTAAAGGGGTTGTCCGAATTCTGAAAATAAAAAAATAAATATAGCACTGTAAATCTGATGGGCAGCAATATATAACTAAGCTAAGCAAGTTTTACGCAATATAAATATATATATATATTTATATATGTTGGTAAGGCTGATTAGTCAGCCTGCATTTGTGGGAGGGGCGGAGGCTCTTCATATACGAGCCACACCCTCAATCACAGGTGTGTGTTTTCAGGGGCCATTAGCAGACTAGCTTCTCTGGTGGTAGGATTCTTTCTTTGCAGCATGGAGCTTGTTATTTTGCTCTCTGCTACCGTAGCATGCACGATCCATACTATGTAAGTAGGTTGGGCCGGGGCCGTCTCTCCAGGCCGGTCGGATCCGACTTTGCTAGCGAACAGGAGGCTTCACCTCAGAATCTGCTACCTCAGGTTTGCTCGTTGGGCCTAAATACTTCCATTTGCTTTTCAATTTTGTTTGTTGGTAATAGGAGTTAGTTCCTATAAATCTTACAAGTTTCACTTTGCTTCGTTCATCTCGTATGAAAAGTTTCTTTACAGCAAACCGGCTGAAGTAAGAGTTACCCGGGCTGCACGTGACGTCATGTTTGGAGATCGGACGCAGCGTTTATTGTTTAGGCCTTTTGCTGTAGCTGTTCCTTGCCATGTGTCTCCCCCCCCCTCCCCCCGCTACCGCCATCTTTAAACTTCATGTATTTCACTTTCGTAAGCCGTGTACCAGGGTGGGCTCCCCAGGATACAGCAAAGTCACAGACATGGAAGCAACACTGACACCAGCTTTATATGCAAGAATATAAAATTTACTTTGGAAACAGTATTAATACAAGTACAAACAGTATAAGTAATACCCCAGGCCCACAGTCACCATCCCTGTCCGAGGGACAGGCCTAGCCTGTTGGCGTACACAGCAGAGCCTACAAGTCGTACTGTGCCACTATAGAAGACACACCTAACCGGTGGCAGACGCAGCAGAGCCTGCAAGTCAATTACTGCGCTGCAGTCCAGTACAGTAAGGTCTAACAAAGCTATAACCCTAACTAGCTAATACAAGGCCTAGGCTAGTCTCTGTTACTTTAGGCGCCAAACATTAAAGTACAATTGGTAATCAGGTGTACTGACCTGCGTCCGTTCTGGGCCCTAGGATGCCGCTTACCCGGGATGGCCACCAAGCTCTCAGCAACCGTGCGGCCTTGCTTGATGCTAAGGTTTTCTGTCCATACACTGGAACTGGTCTTCCTGGGACAACCTCTTTTTCAAAGTGCTGGATCCTGACAGGGGACAGCAGATACTCTCCTTCCTTTGAGTATCCATTCACTGCCGGACATCTGCAAGCCAGGATTGAATCGGATTAAGTCCCTCACAGCACAATCCTTCCACCATGTCAGATCATCACTTCCTGGTTCACCCAGAAGCATGCTGACTGTGCTGCAAAACAGTGGCCTCTAGTGCCCGGAATGCCAAATGACAGCTCCAGTACAATTTAAACATAAATATACAGGCAGAGCTTATCCACAATCTCACACTTTCATGCTCTGCTGTTATCCTGAGCGGCATTTACACTTTCGGCTTCTATTTCATGTCTTATGCTGCATCCGCACGTCCTTACTGTACTGCACTTTTCTACTCTTGGTTCGTATTCACTCAGATTGGTCTCACATTCAAGCTGCGCTCACCTGTTGGCTGTTACATCTCATTCCATCCCCAGCCGACAGCCGTATCCGTATTACATGCCTGTTATTACATGTTGTATACTTGGCTCACAGCCATAGCTGCTACTGTTACTCCGTTTTCATGCTCTGGACGCACCACCCTGGTGTTCCCACCTTGCTCCACTCACAACCAGAGCTGCGTTTATACCAATTTTCATACTCTGCTTATACCCAAAGTTGTGTTCACACTTCTACTGCTACACCAGGTTGTATACCCCACTCACCAAAGCCGCTTTCCATGTCTGCGGTCACATTCAAAGCTGCGTCCGCATGTCTGCTTTTCACATCTTGTCCTATACTCCTTTCACTACTAGAGCTGCGTCCACGTGTCTGCTTTCGCATCATATCAATACTCTGCTCACTTTCAGGTTGCATTTATACATCTGCTTTATACCATGCTTTTCATGCGCTACCCACACTCAGAGCTGCGCCTATACCATGTTTTTAGGTACCACTCACACTTAAAGCTGCATTCATCCATTTGTTGTGACATCATGTGTTGTACTCTGCTCCCACTCAAAGCTGCATTCTCCTGTTTATTGCTACATAATGGTTTTGCTCAATCTCACCGGGGCAGTCTGCACCCACCGCTCTGGTACCTCTCTCCTGACAAACATAACTGCGTTCTTTTCAGGCTTACGTTCCCTTCCTCGGTGGTCTGTTACATTCCATAGGCCTACTTTCTGGTTAATCCTGGTTCATTATCACTCAGACTGGTCTTCTTTTACTTCTGGTTTGTATTCACTCAGATTGGTCTCCTGCCCCAGTTCACCAAACAGCTCCTCAGCGGAGGTCAGTGGGCCGATAGGAGTAAGTTACCTGCTATGTTTTCACAAGCTGTTCATTTGTAGCGAACTTGCAATGCCCCAGGCATTTCAAGTTTACGTTTATGGTTCGCGGTGGTTAGTGTTTTATGTACGCACGCGCTTCGGATTACTAATGTCTATATTTTTACCGCCTGTTGGCAGTCATGTTCCTTAGGCCACCTTCTAGCCAATCCAATCATTCAAGTCGCTTCATATGCCATCAGGTCCGGCTTACGTTTTAATTACTTATCGTCACCGCAACGTCATCCCTCTGGCTTCGAGGGCCCCATGACCGTTTTTTCATGTTTTGTTTGTTAAGGGTACGACAAGGTTTTAGGCTGGTTAGTGTCCCAGGTTTCTGTTGGAGGGGGTCATGGTTATGCGAGTCCATGTCTTTGTCTTTCTAGGTTATCGAGTCCCGGTTGCTTACTAAACCCGTTGGGTTAAGTCCCAATATTTTCCCCAGCCGTCCTTAGTTCTAAGGTTCGCATCCCGGCGGCTGCCCGGCCCCATGGGCCCCTGATGGTTGCTTCAGCCCCATGGCTTCAGGGGTCTGACCAATGGTTGTCTGTCCACCTATGCAGCTATGCTTTTGAATGACTCATATTTTTACCTGCTTGCCAGCCTATGTTATTAATTTTTGTTAATGTCCGTTATTATCTCCATTTTCTGTCACGTTTCCCTTCGTCTTTTCAGGTCATGCAGTTGAACTATTGGGGTCACCTTCCACGTTGGTCAGGTCTCGTTCCTAACAATATTTTGCCTTGCATGTTATTCAGGCCACGTAGTTTATCTTGGGTATTGCCTGCCACATCGGTCAGGCTCATGTTTTAATTTCACCTGCACCTTATTCATGTCACTTTTCATAGTTATAATTCTTAAAAAAAAACAACAAAAAAAACTCGGCCCTATGGCTTCGGGGGCCCAACGACTGCTTCGGCCCCATGGCTTCGGGGGCCCGACGACTGCTTCGGCCTCATGGCTTCGGGGGCCCGACGACTGCTTCGGCCCCATGGCTTCGGGGGCCCGACGACTGCTTCGGCCCCATGGCTTCGGGGGCCCGACGACTGCTTCGGCCCCATGGCTTCGGGGGCCCGACGACTGCTTCGGCCCCATGGCTTCGGGGGCCCGACGACTATTTTCAGTCCTGCTGGGCTGATTGCCTGGTTGGTTGTCCATCTGTGCATCTAGGCTGATTTGGCCCCTATGTATCGCATACATACCTGCTTCCCTAATTTCCTAATAATCCATGTTGATCGCTCACTTTATGTTTTGACCGCAAATTGGTCCGGTTCACCCTACAGCATCATTGTCATGTCTTACACAGATATTTAATCTTTATTTAATTGTTCATGCTTTCGTTCAGGTCCTGCCAGAGGAAGAACAAGTAGGGCAATTCGCTCTAGCATTTCAGTCTCTGATCGTAGTCGATCATATCTTGTCAACTAGGTCCCCGCGCAAAGTCTTTGCCTTTTTACAACGACCAGGAATCCATTTTCGCCAGTAGCTTCATTGCATTCCCTCACTCATGGGAGGGCATAGACAGAATCTTGTATATTATGGCTTCATAGCTTCTTGCCGCACTAACCTCCGACTCCCTACAACCACGTCGAATCGGATTTTGGACAAGGTCCAGCATTTCCTCACGGTAGAAGATTCAGATAGTAGGTCGGTCTTCACGTCTCAAGCGTAAAAACTATTCTCAGGGGCGAACCGTAAAACAACGCGCAGATAGCTGTTGTCTGGGGAACTATTCAAGGATTCTCTTCCTATCTACATGGTTCTTTTTGGCCCTCATTCCTGCATAGTCTAGGCAGTTAGGTTTCGGTCCCACAATGCCACGCTAAGGCATTGCCAGTACTCACACTAGAACCAAACTTTACAAGTTTCAGCTGGTTTTTATGATCCATTTCACAATGTATTCCCTGTCCTCCATTCCGCTTTGGGGCAGTGTCCGCAATATTGAGCATCATGTCTCTGGCCTTGTCATCCACAAGATGGGTTGTAGGTTTCCTAATGGTCTTGCCTCACGTACCCCGAATTTTCGCTCTAGATCCCGGACGCCTTGCAGTTGGCTTGGGGATTAGTTTGTACATGCCATTCAAATTCCTTTTCTACCCTACTTAGCTTGGTTTTTGCCCACTTATAGGCCTACCCACGATCATGGCTTAGGGCACACAACAAGCCATTTAGTCAGGTCAGCTAAGACACGCCTAGCTGGGTTAGGTTGTTCCCGTTGTTTTCTCCCTAGGGTTCTTCGGATACCTCTTGGCCGTAGCCATGACCACAAATATATATATATATATATATATAAAAATATATATATATGTGTGTTTCCTCATTTCCTTGGTTCTATTCTGTCCCATTAATTACCTGCAATAACAACAATCTCTGAGGTTTTCCTCATGAATATTTGTGCCCCTCCAGCTGCTCTGCAAAGGGATTGAATAAGTCTGCCTTGAGTGACATGTCTGCCTGCTGGGATAATCAGCAGCATGTTGTATGTGTAGGACTACAAGTCCCAGCTGTACAATGACACTGCTGATACACACAGGATCTTCCCTTTACCTGTTCTTGTGCAATGTTCTGCAGAACTCCTCTAGTCTGTCAGCTTCTGTGCCCAGCATTTGTGTCCTCACTGCCTGCAGCTACTCAGTAAATCTTTCAGCCCTGAGTCTGTGCTGCTGAAGGGGTTAAACTTTTTTCCTGAAGAATACAGGGAGAGAGCAATAAGCAGCAGACGGCAGTGCAGGGGATGTGGCCAGCACAGTGACATCTCGTGTACAGACACATATCTGCTCTCTCAGGCTTGTGCACAAAACATCATCAGAGCAGAAAGAGAAGCTGACATCATAGGTCATGTGACCCTCAGTGAAATCTGAGAAAACAGCAACTGTAGATGCAGTAAGTGCATGGTAAAGCCTTTCCATTTGATTGTTTCCAAAGAACAAAAAATTAACTCTGACAACCCCTTTTACAGTCAGCCAGTTTGACACCACCCTCATAAGATGCCTTCTGTTCTTTTGTATATACAGAGCTAAAAAACCCATTTAGGAGCTCTGCCTTCTATCGATTCCCAGTGACCAACACTCCTTTGCCATCATTTAGTGGCCCTACGTGTTCTGACATCTATTTTTTTTTTTTTTTGCATTTATGTATTTGAAGAATGTTTTGGGGTTGCTCTTACTTTCTTTGGTTACCTCTATTTAATTGTGTATTTTAGATGATTGTATTACCTCCTTACATTATTTATTTAGTTCTTTATACTTTTTAGGCTACAGCTGACCCCTCAGATTTGCATTTCTTAAAAGCCCAATTTATTGCCTTACACTATATTTAAGCCATGTGGGGTTTAATTTTTTTTTCCAATTGTACTTGTTATCTCTAGGAATGTATTTAGCAATATACTTATCCAAAGTAGATTTAAAGCAATCCCATTTAACATGTCATTATGTGACAATAGTTGCTCCCAGTCTATGTCCTGAAGTGCAGAGCTCATCCCTGGGAGATTTGCCTTTTTAAAATTGTGTTTTTGCCCTACCGACTTGAGTTTGTTTTTTACAGTTTAGTTGAAAAATAATTATATTGTGGTCACTGTTTTTACCAAGGTTTTTATTGACAGTCACATTTCTCACAAGCTCTGATATTGTTAGAAATTACTAGATCCAGAAGAGCATCGCCTCCAGTATGATCTTCTACAAACTGTCCTATAAAGTTATCCTGCAAAAAGCTGAGGAATTTTCTCCCTTTTGCAGCAGACTCAGAACCATATTCCCAAACTTTGTTTGGATAGTTAAAATCTCCCATTATCACCACTGTGCTAGCCTGAACCGCCCGCTCCATTAACATATACAGTTGATCTTCTATCTCCTCAGTGATATTTTCTTCCCTCTGTAATTCCACCCACAAGGTTTCAACATCCTCACATCATCCACAGTTGTTTCTTTCACACAAACTTTCATATCACTCCTAGCTTACAGACATACACCACAACCTTTGTGTTCAGCTTTATCGTTTTTATCTATTTTTATGATAATTTTTTCCTCCTTCAGAGTTGATTTGTAACTGACGGATCTCCATATTTACTTTTCTAATCCTCCCCCACTATCCATTTCAACCCACCAATGTATTCTGACCCCTCTCTAACCTGTTTCCGTCAATATTTATAGCCATATCCTCCCCCTTGTCCCTAATTTAAATGTATTGCCACCCCAGCCAGAATTCTCTCCTCCAACACAGCAGCTCCATTGAGGTTCAAATTATCTGCAGAAAGCATTTTGTACCCCAGTGAAATGTCATCCCAGTGGTGTAGGAACCCGAACCCTTCTACTCTACAGCAAACCTAAGCCATGCATTTACCTCCATAACATCCCGCTGATGGCCCTGTGTAGCACATGGCACAGGCAGTTTTCTAGAGAAAACTACCTTGGGGGTCCGTCACTTCAGCTTGGAACCTAGTTCTTTAAACTTATTCTTAAAGACCTTCCACCCTGTACAATTTGTTTTGTCATTGGCACCAACAGGTTGTCTCAGTCCTGACATTGGTACCAGTGTCCAATAAGGTGAGTTAAGACATTAGTTATTCTTGTGTATGAATTCAACTACCTCTAGGGTCTGTTTATACTGGTAGTTAGTCATGACTTTAATTAGGGTTTTACTAGGAGGTGTCCATCTCCTTTCCCTAGTTTCCAGGCCTTATTCCCTCACCCCTTTCCATTCCTAGTTAATTTTGCATGTGAAAATCCAAATTCAGAAGAGAAGTACATTCCCTGTAAGTCAACTTGCGTATACTTGACTTTGCATTCATTACAATAACGTGCCAATGTTCGAGCTGATTGAACTCTGTGCACCACTTTGGAGATTCAAAACAATTGACTTAATTGCAAGCAATAGCAAATGCATAGAAGTCAAAGCAAAAAAAAGTATCAGCTGCGCTCTTATTGATATATTGTTTTCTCAAAGCTGATAGAGAAGTTTAAAAATCATTTATACAATTCTGCATTTATTTGACATTTATTTGACATTTGTAAGAGTGGAGATAAAATATGGTGCAATCTAATAGTTGGACATTACTGTAAAGTACATATGATGATTGTGTCTGAGTCATCTAAAATATCTTACAAGTATGCTCTGTGATTTGATGTAGGCAGCTTCTTTTAGGATTACATATACAATAGTAATAACATTATGCAACTCTCTGTGAAGCAATGCAGACATTTCTTTAAGGAGCAGGTGGTGCACAGCAGGTGGGCGCCATAAAATGTGTATATATTTCAATGTGAGAATCTTGTTGGGCTCTTAGAACTAGACACATACAGACTCTGTAAAGATACTAAAAGACAAACTTGTATATGAATTAACTTCTTCTCACGTCTTATTATTTCCATATTGTTTTCCCCATCTGTACTATTTGCTGACAAAATTTCAGATTTCAGCACTTCTGATAGCACTTCTGCTTAAATACATGGTCTCGTTTATTTGTATTTTTTTAAATTTGAGGTTTTTTTACTTCCTGCCTTCCAGGAACTTTTCTGTTCAGTCATATAAGGGCTTGTTTTTCCGGCAAGTTTGCCTTTCTAACAGCCCTATTTAATATTCCCTACGGTGTATTAAAAAGCTGGAAAAAATATATTAATGGGATGGAATTGGAAAAAAATGCAGCTGTGTTCATTGTACACTAAAAATAATACATTATCTTATGGGTGAATTTGGCTGATTTGCTGAATTTAACAAAAAAATTTGCTTTGTGAGGCATTACTTTGTCATGAAGTGCATTTCTTTGTAAGTAATGAGTGTGATGCCAGGGAATGGCGATTGCGCCACTCCCTGTCATTGTACCCCTCAGATGCCATGTTCATTGCTGATAATGTCATCTGACTTTAATATTTAAGTCTGTAATAAAAAATAAATAGAATTATACCATGATGAAGTCATCATTAGAGATGAGTAAATTGAAGTTGACTAAGTGGAATTCGATACGAATTTCATGAAAAATTTGATTTGCACCGAATCCGAATTTATTGACGCTTCGTGGTAACGAATTGCATTTTTTCCTAAAATGGCTGCTGCACATGTTAAGACATGGAGCAAGGAACTCTGGGAACAAGGAATCACCCACAGTGCCATGCATGCAGCTGATCAGCAGCCAGCCAGCAGGTGTGATGTCACAGCCCTATCAATAGCCTCAGCCATCTTGGATTCAGCCATTTTACAGTGTACTTCGTGCAGGGAATGACGTCAGCAGGTGCTAGGGAAAGTGCTAGGAAAGACTTGAAAACTTTTATTTTGCTGAATAGAAGTTCAGGGAAAGATCATTAGAAGTGTAGGGAAAGGATAGGGAGTAGGGATGAGCGAACCCGAACTGTATAGTTCGGGTTCGTACCGAATTTTGGGGTGTCCGTGACACGGACCCGAACCCGGACATTTTCGTAAAAGTCCGGGTTCGGGTTCGGTGTTCGTCGCTTTCTTCGCGCTTTTGTGACGCTTTCTTGGCGCTTTTTGAAAGGCTGCAAAGCAGCCAATCAACAAGCGTCATACTACTTGCCCCAAGAGGCCATCACAGCCATGCCTACTATTGGCATGGCTGTGATTGGCCAGAGCACCATGTGACCCAGCCTCTATTTAAGCTGGAGTCACATAGCGCCGCCCGTCACTCTGCTCTGATTAGCGTAGGGAGAGGTTGCGGCTGCGACAGTAGGGCGAGATTAGGCAGATTAACTCCTCCAAAGGACTTGATTAACTGATCGATCTGCAGCTGTGGATCATTGAGCTGCTGATCCTCAATTGCTCACTGTTTTTAGGCTGCACAGACCGTTTGTCAGTCTCATTTTTCTGGGGTGATCGGCGGCCATTTTGTGTCTTGTGGTGCGCCAGCACAAGCTGCGACCAAGTGCATTTAACCCTCAATGGTGTGGTTGTTTTTTGGCTAAAGCCTACATCAGGGTGAAGCTGTGACACCAAGCGCATTTAACCAGCAATAGTCTGTTCATTTTTTGGCCATATACAAAATCAGGGGCAAGCTGCGCCTGTCACCAAGTGCATTTAACCCTCAATGGTGTGGTTGTTTTTGGCTAAAGCCTACATCAGGGTGAAGCTGTCACACCAAGTGCATTTAACCAGCAATAGTCTGTTCATTTTTTGGCCATATACAAAATCAGGGGCAAGCTGCGCCTGTCACCAAGTGCATTTAACCCTCAATGGTGTGGTTGTTTTTGGCTAAAGCCTACATCAGGGTGAAGCTGTCACACCAAGTGCATTTAACCAGCAATAGTCTGTTCATTTTTTGGCCATATACAAAATCAGGGGCAAGCTGCGCCTGTCACCAAGTGCATTTAACCCTCAATGGTGTGGTTGTTTTTTGGCTAAAGCCTACATCAGGGTGAAGCTGTCACACCAAGTGCATTTAACCAGCAATAGTCTGTTCATTTTTTGGCCATATCCCAGTCTAATTCTGTCACTAAATCCATACCGGTCACCCAGCGCCTAAATACTAGGCCTCAAATTTATATCCAGCTAAATCTGTCCCTAGTGCTGTAGCTGGGCGAGTTATTTAGTGTCCGTTCAAGCACATTTCTTGTTCTGGGTTGAAATACAATTCCCAATTTAGCAATTTCATAATTTAGTGGTTCCTGCTATATCAGAGCTCTTTGAAATCTATCCCAAAAAGGGTATATAATATTGAAGGTGCACATAGGGTCATTCAGAGTAACTTCACACACACCCGCTACTGTGTATTTCCAAGTCTAATTCTGTCACTAAATCCATACCGGTGACCCAGCGCCTAAATACTAGGCCTCAAATTTAATTCCCTCTAAATCTCTCGTTACCCACCGCTGTACTGTTGTTGCTGGGCAAGATATTTAGTGTCCGTCAAAGCACATTTTTTGTTCTGGGTTGAAGTACAATTCCCAATTTAGCAATTTCATAATTTAGTGGTTTCTGCTATATCAGAGCTATTTGAAATCTATCCCAAAAAGGGTATATAATATTGAAGGTGCACATAGGGTCATTCAGAATAACTTCACACACACCCGCTACTGTGTATTTCCAAGTCTAATTCTGTCACTAAACCCATACCTGTCACCCAGCGCCTAAATACTAGGCCTCAAATTTAAATCCCTCTAAATCTCTCGTTACCGTTGTCCTGTTGTAGCTGGGAAAGTTATTTAGTGCCCGTCAAAGCACATTTTTTGTTCTGGGTTGAAGTACAATTCCCAATTTAGCAATTTCATAATTTAGTGGTTCCTGCTATATCAGAGCTATTTGAAATCTATCCCAAAAAGGGTATATAATATTGAAGGTGCACATAGGGTCATTCAGAATAACTTCACACACACCCGCTACTGTGTATTTCCAAGTCTAATTCTGTCACTAAATCCATACCGGTGACCCAGCGCCTAAATACTAGGCCTCAAATTTAATTCCCTCTAAATCTCTCGTTACCCACCGGTGTACTGTTGTTGCTGGGCAAGATATTTAGTGTCCGTCAAAGCACATTTTTTGTTCTGGGTTGAAGTACAATTCCCAATTTAGCAATTTCATAATTTAGTGGTTTCTGCTATATCAGAGCTATTTGAAATCTATCCCTAAAAGGGTATATAATATTGAAGGTGCACATAGGGTCATTCAGAATAACTTCACACACACCCGCTACTGTGTATTTCCAAGTCTAATTCTGTCACTAAACCCATACCTGTCACCCAGCGCCTAAATACTAGGCCTCAAATTTAAATCCCTCTAAATCTCTCGTTACCGTTGTCCTGTTGTAGCTGGGAAAGTTATTTAGTGCCCGTCAAAGCACATTTTTTGTTCTGGGTTGAAGTACAATTCCCAATTTAGCAATTTCATAATTTAGTGGTTCCTGCTATATCAGAGCTATTTGAAATCTATCCCAAAAAGGGTATATAATATTGAAGGTGCACATAGGGTCATTCAGAATAACTTCACACACACCCGCTACTGTGTATTTCCAAGTCTAATTCTGTCACTAAATCCATACCGGTGACCCAGCGCCTAAATACTAGGCCTCAAATTTAATTCCCTCTAAATCTCTCGTTACCCACCGGTGTACTGTTGTTGCTGGGCAAGATATTTAGTGTCCGTCAAAGCACATTTTTTGTTCTGGGTTGAAGTACAATTCCCAATTTAGCAATTTCATAATTTAGTGGTTTCTGCTATATCAGAGCTATTTGAAATCTATCCCTAAAAGGGTATATAATATTGAAGGTGCACATAGGGTCATTCAGAATAACTTCACACACACCCGCTACTGTGTATTTCCAAGTCTAATTCTGTCACTAAACCCATACCTGTCACCCAGCGCCTAAATACTAGGCCTCAAATTTAAATCCCTCTAAATCTCTCGTTACCGTTGTCCTGTTGTAGCTGGGAAAGTTATTTAGTGCCCGTCAAAGCACATTTTTTGTTCTGGGTTGAAGTACAATTCCCAATTTAGCAATTTCATAATTTAGTGGTTCCTGCTATATCAGAGCTATTTGAAATCTATCCCAAAAAGGGTATATAATATTGAAGGTGCACATTGGGTCATTCAGAATAACTTCACACACACGCTTCTGTGCATTTCCAAGTCTAATTCTGTCACTAAATCCATACCGGTGACCCAGCGCCTAAATACTAGGCCTCAAATTTAATTCCCTCTAAATCTCTCGTTACCCACCGCTGTACTGTTGTTGCTGGGCAAGATATTTAGTGTCCGTCAAAGCACATTTTTTGTTCTGGGTTGAAGTACAATTCCCAATTTAGCAATTTCATAATTTAGTGGTTTCTGCTATATCAGAGCTATTTGAAATCTATCCCTAAAAGGGTATATAATATTGAAGGTGCACATAGGGTCATTCAGAATAACTTCACACACACCCGCTACTGTGTATTTCCAAGTCTAATTCTGTCACTAAATCCATACCGGTGACCCAGCGCCTAAATACTAGGCCTCAAATTTAATTCCCTCTAAATCTCTCGTTACCCACCGTTGTACTGTTGTTGCTGGGCAAGATATTTAGTGTCCGTCAAAGCACATTTTTTGTTCTGGGTTGAAGTACAATTCCCAATTTAGCAATTTCATAATTTAGTGGTTTCTGCTATATCAGAGCTATTTGAAATCTATCCCTAAAAGGGTATATAATATTCAAGGTGCACATTGGGTCATTCAGAATAACTTCACACACACACGCTTCTGTGCATTTCCAAGTCTAATTCTGTCACTAAATCCATACCGGTCACCCAGCGCCTAAATACTAGGCCTCAAATTTATATCCCGCTGAATTTGAATACAATACATTGGGCCAAATAATATATTTGTTGTTGTGGTGAACCATAACAATGAGAAAAACATCTAGTAAGGGACGCGGACGTGGACATGGTCGTGGTGGTGTTAGTGGACCCTCTGGTGCTGGGAGAGGACGTGGCCGTTCTGCCACATCCACACGTCCTAGTGTACCAACTACCTCAGGTCCCAGTAGCCGCCAGAATTTACAGCGATATATGGTGGGGCCCAATGCCGTTCTAAGGATGGTAAGGCCTGAGCAGGTACAGGCATTAGTCAATTGGGTGGCCGACAGTGGATCCAGCACGTTCACATTATCTCCCACCCAGTCTTCTGCAGAAAGCGCACAGATGGCGCCTGAAAACCAACCCCATCAGTCTGTCACATCACCCCCATGCATACCAGGGAAACTGTCTCAGCCTCAAGTTATGCAGCAGTCTCTTATGCTGTTTGAAGACTCCGCTGGCAGGGTTTCCCAAGGGCATCCACCTAGCCCTTCCCCAGCGGTGAAAGACATAGAATGCACTGACGCACAACCACTTATGTTTCCTGATGATGAGGACATGGGAATACCACCTCAGCATGTCTCTGATGATGACGAAACACAGGTGCCAACTGCTGCGTCTTTCTGCAGTGTGCAGACTGAACAGGAGGTCAGGGATCAAGACTGGGTGGAAGACGATGCAGGGGACGATGAGGTCCTAGACCCCACATGGAATGAAGGTCGTGCCACTGACTTTCACAGTTCGGAGGAAGAGGCAGTGGTGAGACCGAGCCAACAGCGTAGCAAAAGAGGGAGCAGTGGGCAAAAGCAGAACACCCGCCGCCAAGAGACTCCGCCTGCTACTGACCGCCGCCATCTGGGACCGAGCACCCCAAAGGCAGCTTCAAGGAGTTCCCTGGCATGGCACTTCTTCAAACAATGTGCTGACGACAAGACCCGAGTGGTTTGCACGCTGTGCCATCAGAGCCTGAAGCGAGGCATTAACGTTCTGAACCTGAGCACAACCTGCATGACCAGGCACCTGCATGCAAAGCATGAACTGCAGTGGAGTAAACACCTTAAAACCAAGGAAGTCACTCAGGCTCCCCCTGCTACCTCTTCTGCTGCTGCCGCCTCGGCCTATTCTGCTGCTGCCGCCTCGGCCTCTTCCTCCGCCTCTGGAGGAACGTTGGCACCTGCCGCCCAGCAAACAGGGGATGTACCACCAACACCACCACCACCACCTCCGTCACCAAGCGTCTCAACCATGTCACACGCCAGCGTTCAGCTCTCCATCTCACAAACATTTGATAGAAAGCGTAAATTCCCACCTAGCCACCCTCGATCCCTGGCCCTGAATGCCAGCATTTCTAAACTACTGGCCTATGAAATGCTGTCATTTAGGCTGGTGGACACAGACAGCTTCAAACAGCTCATGTCGCTTGCTGTCCCACAGTATGTTGTTCCCAGCCGGCACTACTTCTCCAAGAGAGCCGTGCCTTCCCTGCACAACCAAGTATCCGATAAAATCAAGTGTGCACTGCGCAACGCCATCTGTAGCAAGGTCCACCTAACCACAGATACGTGGACCAGTAAGCACGGCCAGGGACGCTATATCTCCCTAACTGCACACTGGGTAAATGTAGTGGCAGCTGGGCCCCAGGCGGAGAGCTGTTTGGCGCACGTCCTTCCGCCGCCAAGGATCGCAGGGCAACATTCTTTGCCTCCTGTTGCCACCTCCTCCTTCTCGGCTTCCTCCTCCTCTTCTTCCACCTGCTCATCCAGTCAGCCACACACCTTCACCACCAACTTCAGCACAGCCCGGGGTAAACGTCAGCAGGCCATTCTGAAACTCATATGTTTGGGGGACAGGCCCCACACCGCACAGGAGTTGTGGCGGGGTATAGAACAACAGACCGACGAGTGGTTGCTGCCGGTGAGCCTCAAGCCCGGCCTGGTGGTGTGTGATAATGGGCGAAATCTCGTTGCAGCTCTGGGACTAGCCAATTTGACGCACATCCCTTGCTTGGCGCATGTGCTGAATTTGGTGGTGCAGAAGTTCATTCACAACTACCCCGACATGTCAGAGCTGCTGCATAAAGTGCGGGCCGTCTGTTCGCGCTTCCGGCGTTCACATCCTGCTGCTGCTCGCCTGTCTGCGCTACAGCGTAACTTCGGCCTTCCCGCTCACCGCCTCATATGCGACGTGCCCACCAGGTGGAACTCCACCTTGCACATGCTGGACAGACTGTGCGAGCAGCAGCAGGCCATAGTGGAGTTTCAGCTGCAGCACGCACGGGTCAGTCGCACTACAGAACAGCACCACTTCACCACCAATGACTGGGCCTCCATGCGAGACCTGTGTGCCCTGTTGCGCTGTTTCGAGTACTCCACCAACATGGCCAGTGGCGATGACACCGTTATCAGCGTTACAATACCACTTCTATGTCTCCTTGAGAAAACACTTAGGGCGATGATGGAAGAGGAGGTGGCCCAGGAGGAGGAGGAGGAGGAGGAGGAAGAGGGGTCATTTTTAGCACTTTCAGGCCAGTCTCTTCGAAGTGACTCAGAGGGAGGTTTTTGGCAACAGCAGAGGCCAGGTACAAATGTGGCCAGCCAGGGCCCACTACTGGAGGACGAGGAGGACGAGGATGAGGAGGAGGTGGAGGAGGATGAGGATGAAGCATGGTCACAGCGGGGTGGCACCCAACGCAGCTCGGGTCCATCACTGGTGCGTGGCTGGGGGGAAAGGCAGGACGATGACGATACGCCTCCCACAGAGGACAGCTTGTCCTTATCCCTGGGCAGCCTGGCACACATGAGCGACTACATGCTGCAGTGCCTGCGCAACGACAGCAGAGTTGCCCACATTTTAACCTGTGCGGACTACTGGGTTGCCACCCTGCTGGATCCACGCTACAAAGACAATGTGCCCACCTTACTTCCTGCACTGGAGCGTGATAGGAAGATGCGCGAGTACAAGCGCACGTTGGTAGACACGCTACTGAGAGCATTCCCAAATGTCACAGGGGAACAAGTGGAAGCCCAAGGCCAAGGCAGAGGAGGAGCAAGAGGTCGCCAAGGCAGCTGTGTCACGGCCAGCTCCTCTGAGGGCAGGGTTAGCATGGCAGAGATGTGGAAAACTTTTGTCAACACGCCACAGCTAACTGCACCACCACCTGATACGCAACGTGTTAGCAGGAGGCAACATTTCACTAACATGGTGGAACAGTACGTGTGCACACCCCTCCACGTACTGACTGATGGTTCGGCCCCATTCAACTTCTGGGTCTCTAAATTGTCCACGTGGCCAGAGCTAGCCTTTTATGCCTTGGAGGTGCTGGCCTGCCCGGCAGCCAGCGTTTTGTCTGAACGTGTATTCAGCACGGCAGGGGGCGTCATTACAGACAAACGCAGCCGCCTGTCTACAGCCAATGTGGACAAGCTGACGTTCATAAAAATGAACCAGGCATGGATCCCACAGGACCTGTCCGTCCCTTGTCCAGATTAGACATTAACTACCTCCCCATAACCATATATTATTGGACTCCAGGGCACTTCCTCATTCAATCCTATTTTTATTTTCATTTTACCATTATATTGCGAGGCTACCCAAAGTTGAATGAACCTCTCCTCTGCCTGTGTGCTAGGCCTAAATATATGCCAATGGACTGTTGCAGTGGTGGGTGACGTGAAGCCTCATTCTCTGCTATGACATGCAGACTGATTCTCTGCTGACATGAAGCCAGATCCTCTGTTACGGGAGCTCTCTCCTCTGCCTGGGTGCTGGGCCTAAATTTATGACAATTGACTGTTGCAGTGGTGGGTGACGTGAAGCCTGATTCTCTGCTATGATATGAAGACTGATTCTCTGCTGACATGAAGCCAGATTGTCTGTTACGGGACCTTTCTCCTCTGCCTGGGTTCTGGGCCTAAATTTATGAAAATTGACTGTTGCAGTGGTGGGTGACGTGAAGCCTGATTCTCTGCTATGATATGAAGACTGATTCTCTGCTGACATGAAGCCAGATTGTCTGTTACGGGACCTTTCTCCTCTGCCTGGGTTCTGGGCCTAAATTTATGAAAATTGACTCTTACAGTGGTGGGTGACGTGAAGCCTGATTCTCTGCTATGATATGAAGACTGATTCTCTGCTGACATGAAGCCAGATTCTCTGTTACGGGACCTCTCTCCTCTGCCTGGGTGCTGGGCCTAAATTTATGACAATGGACTGTTGCAGTGGTGGCTGACGTGAAGCCTGATTCTCTGCTATGACATGCAGACTGATTCTCTGCTGTCATGAAGCCAGATTGTCTGTTACGGGACCTCTCTGCTCTGCCTGTGTGCTAGGCCTAAATATATGCCAATGGACTGTTGCAGTGGTGGCTGACGTGAAGCCTCATTCTCTGCTATGACATGCAGACTGATTCTCTGCTGTCATGAAGCCAGATTGTCTGTTACGGGACCTCTCTGCTCTGCCTGTGTGCTAGGCCTAAATATATGCCAATGGACTGTTGCAGTGGTGGGTGACGTGAAGCCTCATTCTCTGCTATGACATGCAGACTGATTCTCTGCTGACATGAAGCCAGATTGTCTGTTACGGGACCTCTCTGCTCTGCCTGTGTGCTAGGCCTAAATATATGCCAATGGACTGTTGCAGTGGTGGGTGACGTGAAGCCTCATTCTCTGCTATGACATGCAGACTGATTCTCTGCTGACATGAAGCCAGATTGTCTGTTACGGGACCTCTCTGCTCTGCCTGTGTGCTAGGCCTAAATATATGCCAATGGACTGTTGCAGTGGTGGGTGACGTGAAGCCTCATTCTCTGCTATGACATGCAGACTGATTCTCTGCTGACATGAAGCCAGATTGTCTGTTACGGGACCTCTCTGCTCTGCCTGTGTGCTAGGCCTAAATATATGCCAATGGACTGTTGCAGTGGTGGGTGACGTGAAGCCTCATTCTCTGCTATGACATGCAGACTGATTCTCTGCTGACATGAAGCCAGATTGTCTGTTACGGGACCTCTCTGCTCTGCCTGTGTGCTAGGCCTAAATATATGCCAATGGACTGTTGCAGTGGTGGGTGACGTGAAGCCTCATTCTCTGCTATGACATGCAGACTGATTCTCTGCTGACATGAAGCCAGATCCTCTGTTACGGGAGCTCTCTCCTCTGCCTGGGTGCTGGGCCTAAATTTATGACAATTGACTGTTGCAGTGGTGGGTGACGTGAAGCCTGATTCTCTGCTATGATATGAAGACTGATTCTCTGCTGACATGAAGCCAGATTGTCTGTTACGGGACCTTTCTCCTCTGCCTGGGTTCTGGGCCTAAATTTATGAAAATTGACTCTTACAGTGGTGGGTGACGTGAAGCCTGATTCTCTGCTATGATATGAAGACTGATTCTCTGCTGACATGAAGCCAGATTCTCTGTTACGGGACCTCTCTCCTCTGCCTGGGTGCTGGGTAGTGTTGAGCGCGAATATTCGAAAAGCAAATTTTTTTCGCGAATATCGCAACTTCGCGATTTCGCGAATATTTCGAATATAGTGCTATATATTCGTAAAAACGAATATTCGTTTTTTGTTTCCCCCCCCCCCCCACAAAATTACAGTACACATATAATTGATTGTTTCCCAAAGGTCCAACAGCTCAGATCTTACTCACATTGCCTAGAAAGTGATTGAGGCGCGAATCTTCGTAAGGCGATTTTATTAGCGCACATGCGAATATCGGCACGTCCCAGAACAGAGGCAAAGGGCTTTGCATTCATACATTAGTGAATTGAGTTGCGAATCTTCGTAAGGCGATTTTATTAGCGCACATGCGAATATCTACACTTGTCCCAGAACAGAGGCAAAGGGCTTTGCATTCATACATTAGTGATTGAATTGAGCTGCGAATCTTCGTAAGGCGATTTTATTAACGCAAATGCAAATATCTACACTTGTCCCCAGAACAGAGAGGCAAAGGCCTGTGCATTCATATAGTATAGCACCATATTCGCGAATACGTAGAACTTCGTAAAAGTCGATTTACGAATATTCGTATTTTTTATTTTACTTTCCACCTTACAGATTACATTGATCTGTACTCTGTCAACTACTGTCATCACCCCCCACTGTATCTCGATTGATTCCCAAAAGTCTCACATTCCCTAGAAAGTGATTGAGGTGCGAATCTTCGTAAGGCGATTTTATTAGCGCACATGCGAATATCTACACTTGTCCCAGAACAGAGGCAAAGGGCATTGCATTCATACATTAGTGATTGAATTGAGTTGCGAATCTTCGTAAGGCGATTTCATTAGCGCACATGTGAATTTTGCATAGCATATGTATTATGCGATAATTCGAATTATCGCATATGCGAAATAATAACGAATTTGAATAATCGCGAATATTTTACGAATATTCTTTCGAATATTCACAAAATTTCGCGAATTCGAATATGGGACATGCCGCTCAACACTAGTGCTGGGCCTAAATTTATGACAATGGACTGTTGCAGTGGTGGGTGACGTGAAGCCTGATTCTCTGCTATGACATGCAGACTGATTCTCTGCTGACATGAAGCCAGATTGTCTGTTACGGGACCTCTCTCCTCTGCCTGGGTGCTGGGCCTAAATATATGCCAATGGACTGTTGCAGTGGTGGCTGACGTGAAGCCTCATTCTCTGCTATGACATGCAGACTAATTCTCTGCTGACATGAAGACAGATTCTCTGTTACGGGACCTCTCTCCTCTGCCTGGGTGCCGGGGCCTAAATATCTGAGAATGGACTGTTCCAGTGGTGGCTGACGTGAAGCCTCATTCTCTGCTATGACATGCAGACTAATTCTCTGCTGACATGAAGACAGATTCTCTGTTACGGGACCTCCCTCCTCTGCCTGGGTGCTGGGCCTAAATATATGCCAATGGACTGTTGCAGTGGTGGCTGACGTGAAGCCTCATTCTCTGCTATGACATGCAGACTAATTCTCTGCTGACATGAAGACAGATTCTCTGTTACGGGACCTCCCTCCTCTGCCTGGGTGCTGGGCCTAAATATATGCCAATGGACTGTTGCAGTGGTGGCTGACGTGAAGCCTCATTCTCTGCTATGACATGCAGACTGATTCTCTGCTGACATGAAGCCAGATTCTCTGTTACGGGACCTCTCTCCTCTGCCTGTGTGTGTGCTGGGCCTAAATATATGCCAATGGACTGTTGCAGTGGTGGCTGACGTGAAGCCTCATTCTCTGCTATGACATGCAGACTGATTCTCTGCTGACATGAAGCCAGATTCTCTGTTACGGGACCTCTCTCCTCTGCCTGTGTGTGTGCTGGGCCTAAATATATGCCAATGGACTGTTGCAGTGGTGGCTGACGTGAAGCCTCATTCTCTGCTATGACATGCAGACTAATTCTCTGCTGACATGAAGACAGATTCTCTGTTACGGGACCTCCCTCCTCTGCCTGGGTGCTGGGCCTAAATATATGCCAATGGACTGTTGCAGTGGTGGCTGACGTGAAGCCTCATTCTCTGCTATGACATGCAGACTAATTCTCTGCTGACATGAAGACAGATTCTCTGTTACGGGACCTCCCTCCTCTGCCTGGGTGCTGGGCCTAAATATATGCCAATGGACTGTTGCAGTGGTGGCTGACGTGAAGCCTCATTCTCTGCTATGACATGCAGACTGATTCTCTGCTGACATGAAGCCAGATTCTCTGTTACGGGACCTCTCTCCTCTGCCTGTGTGTGTGCTGGGCCTAAATATATGCCAATGGACTGTTGCAGTGGTGGCTGACGTGAAGCCTCATTCTCTGCTATGACATGCAGACTAATTCTCTGCTGACATGAAGACAGATTCTCTGTTACGGGACCTCCCTCCTCTGCCTGGGTGCTGGGCCTAAATATATGCCAATGGACTGTTGCAGTGGTGGCTGACGTGAAGCCTCATTCTCTGCTATGACATGCAGACTAATTCTCTGCTGACATGAAGACAGATTCTCTGTTACGGGACCTCTCTCCTCTGCCTGGGTGCCGGGGCCTAAATATCTGAGAATGGACTGTTCCAGTGGTGGGTGACGGGAAGCCAGATTCTCTGCTATGGAACCTCTCTCCAATTGATTTTGGTTAATTTTTATTTATTTAATTTTTATTTTAATTCATTTCCCTATCCACATTTGTTTGCAGGGGATTTACCTACATGTTGCTGCCTTTTGCAGCCCTCTAGCTCTTTCCTGGGCTGTTTTACAGCCTTTTTAGTGCCGAAAAGTTCGGGTCCCCATTGACTTCAATGGGGTTCGGGTTCGGGACGAAGTTCGGATCGGGTTCGGATCCCGAACCCGAACATTTCCGGGATGTTCGGCCGAACTTCTCGAACCCGAACATCCAGGTGTTCGCTCAACTCTAATTCTAAGCTAAAATGACACATGTCAGATTTCCAAAATTTGGCTTGGTCATTAAGGCCGTAACAGGCTTGGTCACTAAGGGGTTAAAAAGGACGGAAGATTAATAGCGTGTTTTTTTTTTTTTTTAAATACCCACATAATGGGAAAGGTCACTAGTTAATGAATTTAATCCAGAGATAATAGGTCTTCTGGTGGATTATTGTCTTTGTGGATTTTAGGTAGGTGGTAAAGCAATGCAATATTCGGATGGTCTATTGTTATATATTCCCTTTCTTTTTTTGTTAGAACGTGGTCCTCCTCAGCTTGTTTCAACAGAATAGTGAGGCTCTTTTTATCTTCTGTAAGCGGGTTAAAGGGGAGGGGTTCATAATACAACGGGTCTCCCAGGATCCTATTTGCCTCTTTTATATAATCATCTTTATTCTGTAGTATTATTCCCCCTCCCTTGTCTGCATTCCTAATAACGAGGAGATCATTGTTATTTAACTCATTCACTGCGTCTTTTTCTTCCTTCATTAAATTGTTCTTGATTTTTGTTGATGTTTCTCATATCTTTAGATACTAATGACAAAAAAGTATTAATGTGATTCCCTTTGTGACGAGTGTAGGGTCCATACTTCCTGGATCATCCTCTTTTGTACTGATGTTAGGTCATCTAGTTTCAATGGTAAAATGCCTTTTAAGTGTGAGGTTTCTAATAAAGGTGTTGAGATCAACAAAAAGCTAAAATTCATTAAATTTTTCAGCAGGACAAAAAGACAGACCCTTCTGAAGAACAGATGTTTGGACCAAGGTGAGGCTAAACCCAGAGCGATTAAATAATTTTACTGTTGGGTCATTTTGTTCCTCTTTGCGTCTCTTGCTTTCTTCGGCTTTCCGGTTTGCAGATCCCCCTCTCCGCCCTCTTCGGCAATTTTTCTTTTTACTCCCTTCTGAATTTGTCTTATTGTGGGGTTGAATAAATCTGTTATAATTGTTGTGGTGCCTGTGGGCAGGGCCGTCTTTAATATTGATTGGACCCTGGTCAAGAGCTTTCTTGGGCCCCCCGGATCCCGCCTTCCCACACCTTTGCATGTAATCATGCACAAAAAAATAAATAATAATATATATAATATAGCTTACAGTGAATTACTGTAAATAATTACAGTTCTGAAGACTCCAGCAGGCTTAGGATCAGTGCTCTGGGAAACTGGGCTCAGGGTTAGAAGTGGGCACCACTCTGCAGTTTAGGAAGGAGACCGGGGCTCGGCTCACCCTAGCGTTGCAGTGCCTCTGCGTGAAGTCACTGCCTGCAGCGTACGCAAAGGGCAGGGGAGGCCAGGAGGAGGAGCAGGCAAGTACCATATTTTTCGCCCTATAAGAAGCACCAGCCCATAAGACGCACCTAGGTTTTAGAGGAGGACAATAAGAAAAAAATATTTTCCATTACACATCAGGTCAGACCACCAATGAGACCCCCAATGTTAATCAGACCTCAGTTGACAGCCCCAATAAGACCCCCAATGTTAATAAGACCCTCAACCAGACCTCATATCAGCCCCCCAATGCCAACTATCACCCCCCAATGCCATAGATCAGCACCCCAATGCCATAGATCAGCCCCCAGCCTCATATATCAGCCCCCAAATGCCATGTATCAGCCCCCAGCCTCATTTATAAGCCCCCAGTCTCATATATCAGCCCTCTAGCCTCATATATGAGCCCCCCAGCCTCATATACCAGCCCCAGCCTCATATATCAGCCCCCCCAGCCTCATATATCATGCCCCCACCCTCATGTATCAGCCCCCCAGCCTCATATATCAGCCCCCCAGCCTCATATATCATCCCCCCAGCCTCATTTATCAGTGCCCCAGCCTCATGTCTCATCCCCCAGCCTCATATCAGCCCCCCAGCCTCATATCTCATCCCCCCAGCCTCATGTATCAGCCCCCAGCCATTAGCACAAATAAAAAAAAAAAACTTATCTCTCCTGATCCTGGACGCCAACGCTCCTCACCAGCAACGCTCTCTCTCTTCTTCCTGGTCCTCGGCTGTCGGCTGTAACGGCTTCGCACAGGAAGCGGTGAGTACACAGCTTTCACCACTTCCCGATCCTCCGGTACTAATCAGCGCTTCCATAATGGAAGCGCTGATTAGTATTCACCCCATAAGATGCAGGGGCATTTTTCCCCTGCATCTGGGCTCAAGAAGCAGCTGCCTTGGGCCCCCCAGGAGCAACTGGGCCCAGGGCAGATGCCCCTTTTGCCCCGCATTAAAGATGGCCCTGCATCTTATGGGGTGAATACAGGCTATGGGTTGTCTTAAAATGTATGTGGCCTGCGTAGTTAAAGCGGTAAAAAGACACCGAATGATTAACAGTGTGATTAGGGGATGTATGTGGCTCTTCCGAAGTACTTATACTGTGGAGGGTAAGTAAAGAATCCTCAAAAATGGTGGGGTTTGAAGCCAATAATACCGAAGGGAAATAGGTAGGAGGCATCCTTGTGGGATATTGGAAGGGGACATAGGAGGGGAACACAGGAGGGAAGGTATAACGGATTAAGTGACCCGTAATGGAGTGCCTGATAGGGGTATGGTTTCGGTAGAAAAAAAGCGCCAGTCCTATGATCGGAGGAGGGAAAGGCAGGTAGAGATATAGGCTTGGTAGATGCCCCACTGTAAGTGGACTGGATCAGTCTCTGGCTCGCCAGAGCCAGCGTGGAATGAGAAGGAGGACAGGTTGTGGTGGGTTGAACTGTAGAAGGTGGATGTTGTGCAGTACCATGAATAAATTGGCTACTATGATATTTGACATATGTCTGAGAGTGGTGGACTGAGGGCTTAACCCGGGCCCTGGACGTGCTGTGGTCCACAGAAGCCGCAGGGATGTTGGATCGATTGTTGGTGCAGGAATGTGCGCAAGGTCTTTTCAGCCGGAACTTGACATTATCATTCTGAAAATCGTATCTATCTCTGGATAGTTTGGAAGACTTTTTGCTGATGATGTCACGTTCATGCTAAAGTAATTGACTTGTGATTAGTTTATCATATTAAATATAGTCTGTATGCATGTTGAATTTAGTCAAATGACTAGCCTGTGAGTGGATCTGATCTTTGAGGTTGTTACACAATGATTCATGTTTAGCACATAACCGTATCATCCCCCCCCTGGCGCATTCCAACATATAATTATCCCAATCTTTTAGAAACATAGAATGTGTCGGCAGATAAGAACCATTTAGCCCATCTAGTCTGCCCAATATACTAAGTACTATGGATAGCCCCTGACCCTATCTTATATGAAGGATGGCCTTATGCCTATCCTATGCATGCTTAAACTCCTTCACTGTATTTACAGCTACCACTTCTGCAGGAAGGCTATTCCATGCATCTACTACTCTCTCGGTAAAGTAATACTTCCTGAAATAAACATTTGCTCCGCTAATTTAAAACTATGTCCTCTTGTGGCAGTTTTTCTTCTTTTAAATATTCTCTCCTCTTTTACCTTGTTGATTCCCTTTATGTATTTAAAAGTTTCTATCATATCCCCTCTGTCTCGTCTTTCTTCCAAGCTATACATGTTAAGGTCCTTTAATCTTTCCTGGTAAGTTTTATCCTGCAATCCATGTACCAGTTTAGTAGCTCTTCTCTGAACTCTCTCCAAAGTATCAATATCCTTCTAGAGATATGGTCTCCAGTACTGAGCACAATACTCCAAATGAGGTCTCACTAGTGCTCTGTATTTTTGTAAAGTCCACATCATTCTTAAATGGGATTTTGATTGTAAGCCGCAGGCCATGTGGGACCAAAAATTCCTTGAGGTATACCTCAAGCAAAATCCAATCAAGGTGATGTTGAATCTCTTCCCTGAGAACAGATTCTAACTGGAAGAAAAGGTTAGCTAGTTCTTTAGAGCTGATCATTTGTTCGGGGGAATTATCTTCCCCAGAGTCTTCAGAGGATGGACTAGTAGCCTCAATAGCTGTCCATATATGCGTTAATTTCTGTGGTTTGAGTAAACAGTGCTGACAGTAATCCATCGATGTATCTTCTACAGGGTGAGTTTACTAAACAGAACCTAGAGCCGCCGAGTCAGTTAACAACTCTTCACCTGAATAACTCAGGGCAATACAGCAAATAATGGCAAAGGAAGAGAGAAAGGCGCTCATATGGTAAGTCAATTAATAATGCCCTCACATAGGAAAGGTGGTTTGCTCACCTATTTGGGTTGCACCAGATTGGGTGCAACCACAATGAAGGCCAAATGAAGGTAGTTACTGGTTGGTGCAGCCGGACTTGTTCAATAACCCTAGGTGGGAGCCAAACCACTGGTCAGGTGAACAATAGTACTGGAGAGGCGCTGGACCATAGGAATCAAGTGAACATGTGGACAACACAGGGCACAAGACCACAGCCAGGTCTCAAATAGATTCTGACTTATTCAGAGACAAAGGAGTTTCAGAGTACATGGCCCCTTTATTAAGTCTAAAAGAAGATGAATATAATATATTATATATATATATACACACACATCTGTATAAAAATTGTAATTCGGTGTAGTATAAAAACTTATTAATAACAATAAAATTGACTTCTAATTGTACAAATTAAAGGATATAAATAAATATGAAGGATTAAAATACTGGAGAGGCACTCTACCATAGAAATCAAGCGAACATATGGACAACACAGGGTGCAAGACCACAACCAGGTGTCAAATAGATTCCAATTTATTCAAAGATAACGCGTTTCGGGGTACATGACTCCTTTATCAAGTCTAAAAGAAGGTGAATATTATATATATATATATATATATATATATATAAATCTGTATAAAAATTGTAATTCGGTGTCGTATAAAAACGCATTGATAACAATAAAATTAACTTCTAATTGTACAACTAAAAGGACAAACCCATAAGAGTGTATAATCAGTTGAGGGGGGAGGGAGAGAAATGTGGGGTCACCTGTATCAGGGTAAATTACCCGGTGTAGGTATCCACTGATATATATGGGGCACTTACATGTGTTAATTTGATTTAAAAAGGGGGGGGGGGTTCCAACTTAATTGCAAGTTAACAAAAAGAGGAAAGTACAGAATACTCGTAATGATAATTAAATGAATAATATAATAATAATAATAATAATAATAATAATAAGCAAGGTCCCAAAATCAAATTGCCCCTCTAAGGCAAACTAAACTGCTTCATAACCACAAGGATCAATGATCTGAAAGGAGGGAACAGTACCTTTAAGTTGACAGCCGAGTCAAAAGCACGGACGCTACTTGCCGACACGTGGGAGCTTCACTGTGCGCTCACAGCGCGCGCTTACTGCCGGAAGTTAAGAAGGCAGTGTGGGCGGGGAAGGACGCGCTGATTGGAGAGAAATCAGCTGCTAGGCGGGGTTATGATGCGCTGCTGTAGAGTTGCCTGAGGTTGCAGAATGGTATGGGATATGAGCTAAAGGGACCAATGAAGTGATGGGAGGGCACAGATGAGAAGATTGTTTGCCAGGATAACGGAGGGAGACAAATTGAGACAGGGTAGAGAAAATTATGATTAGTGTAGATATGAATGCCAGAGGATAGGTGGATGAACCTAATGTGTAATAAACAGAGAAAATTTACGTGTGGAGGACATGTACCGGTGTGTACCATGATATATCGATGTGCACAATAATGCCAATGTTGCTACTTACTGAAGCAGAGGTACGGATTACTAAACCAGATTGCAGAGCTGATTGCAGGAACACTAAGAGTACAGTAGTATCGAAGAGGGGGAAAAAAAAAATATATATATATATATATATATATATATGAAACACAGTATAAGATCATTTAAAAAATAAACTGGAGGGAGGTGATCATTCGGAGAATGGAGACTTGGCAATTGATAGTAGGATAGTGTATGAGTAGATGGCTGGCTATTGAATAGGTAAATTGATGATTGCTAATTGATGAACCTATATGAAGTATTAATGACAGTGGGGGAATGACAATGATAGGGGGTTTAGGCAATGTTAATATAGGGGTCCCTACTGGGGAGGAGGGGGTTCCTTTGGTAAATAATCAAAACAGAAGGGATGGTAAGGATGTTAAAGGAGCTACTTGTGATGGTAATTTACCCTGATACAGGTGACCCCACATTTCTCTCACTCCCCCCTCGAATGATTATGCACTCTTGGGGATTTGTCCTTTTATTTGTACAATTAGAAGTTAATTTTATTGTTATTAATGCGTTTTTATATGACACCGAATTACAATTTTTATACAGATGTGTGTATATATATTATATTCACCTTCTTTTAGACTTGATAAAGGTCATGTACCCGAAACATGTTATCTTTGAGTAAATTGGAATCTATTTGACACCTGGTTGTGGTCTTGCACCCTGTGTTGTCCATATGTCCGCTTGATTCCTATGGTAGAGCGCCTCTCCATTACTAGGGGTGGGAGATACATTTTGGATCTTTAAATACCAGCTCCCATGGGATTAAATATGAGAAAGGAGTTACTCTATTATTATTACATTTTCTTAATATTTATTGAATATAACTAACAATTTTTACACATTTATAAAATATTTTTCCTTTTTTTCCCCATGCACATTTAAACAACAAGCAAGCCCTATTGTATTCTGTCAAAGGGGTATAGATGTACTTTATGATAATGTCTTGACAAAGTGACTTCAGGAAATTAACTGAATGTTTTTCCCTTTTATTCTTCATATCTTGCGTTTTTCATGTTTGTATACTCAATCTAAGATCTTGACTATATATTTACTGTTAACTCATAGCATGAAATGTTGCATCTTATATAATTTTATATGTGGATTTTATGTGTTATAAGTAATGAGTACTCCCTTAGCATCATGTTTGTGTATTTCCACCCCTGACTTGAATGGAGGTGGGATCTGTACTTAAAGCCTAGCAAGGGGAGTCTCATTTGGTTACGACTAAGAACACACCTGTGTTCGAAACATGTCAACTATGCTAGGGTGGAGAATTGTGTCTATGTGAGATATTTGTTAAAAGAAGAAACAAAAGTGCAACAAAGTTGTATTGCGAAGGCTGGAACCTTTTTGTCCTATTTTTCAAAGCCTGTAACTCATCATAGATATCTTCTGGCAGCGCAGGAGATATCAATATCCCCAATAGCAGGGAATATTTATTCGCTTGTCTTGATAAATGTCCCCCTAAGAATCCTCTACTAAATAATACACCTTTAAAATATTTTCTCCACTTGTTAAAATAAAGAGAATTGTGCAGTGGTATGGCTATAAGGGTCACAGCAGTTGTAGGTGCAACAAGAACCCTAAGCCAGTTGACCTCACACGCCCGCCCCTGCCATATGCTTTCTCTCCCCTTAATGCTCAAGCAGAGTGCTCCTGAATCTTGCAGCCCTAACATAAAGAGATGTCGCAGCCATGCACTTAAAGCTGACTCATCCTCTCCTTCCCTTCCCTACACTTATGATCTGTGCTGGAATGAAAAAGGAAGCTGTAGTTACTGTAGCAATGGGGCTTGGAGAGGTAAGTAGCTACTGACTACCAGATCTGCACAATTAACGCTTCACTATTCTCTACCAGGGATCCTTACATTAACACACTAACTGTCCTAGACCACCAGTGATCACTGCACTAACCTTAACCCCTTCACTAATATTAACCCTATCACCGCTCTAGACCACCAAGTATAGTCATAAACCTCTTCACTGCTTTTGTTCACCATGTATCCTAATATTGACCAATTCGCTACCAAAGACCCAGAAAGCATTTATCCCCTCACTGAACTAAAGCAATAATTACTCTAGACACCTTCACTTCCCTAGACCACCAGATCACTGAGATCAACTCTTTACTGCCCTAGACCACCAGTATTATTCACTTTAACATATCCACTGCTCTTTATCACCAGGGAAGCTGACACTAACTCAGGAACTGCCATAGATCATTAGATATGCAGATATTAAAACATTCAATACTCTAGTCCAGTTCGTAACTTCCTGGATTACTAGCTACAAACACTTGAAAGGAATATTGAAAGCAATGCAAATGAAAGTTATGGGTATACCACCGTACATTTTTCCGAATGTAAGTTGCAGAAGAAAGCTATGCCCCTGGAATTGTCAAATATTTTAAATATCTCTGTTTGATCTTAGAAACTTGGAATATCTACAAATAAATTATATGGTGACCTTAAAGTCTATAGAGAGAGTATTACTGATGGTTGAGCAGAAATTCATTAAAACATAAAAAGTATAATCAGTAAATCAAGTTTAGTCCATTTATACAAAAGAAAACCAATATACTGCATTACTTGAAAAATACCCTTGCCCTTGACTTTCTTAGTAGTCCAGCAGCTAAAATCTTAGCCACCTACAGAGGATTAGTGGCACTGCTGGAACTATTAAATATTAAGCATCCTGACCCTCTCAGCAGAGCTTAAAGACCTCTCTTGGTTTGTTAGAAGACCATAAAACTTGCTGTTCTTATCCTTTTGCCTTGTCACACTTTCACAGCCTCCCACATGTTGTGCTCAACCATACCCATATTTTATGGCCTTCTCTCTGTGAATTGAGCTTTCTACAGTAATCTGGAAGCTTCTTACTGTTATTGTACTAGGACTTCTTACTTCTACCTTGACCTGGTGTCTTCATATTTGTTTTCCTTTTTTTGCTGTCACCTTCAGCTGTCTGCATCGCTCAACAGGTTTAAGACATGTTTGCCCTATAGAGTCAACAGTGCCTTGTTTATTATTTTCTAGTTTGTTATTTTATTGAATTTAACATAGTGTTTATTAAGGGCAATGACTTTAATAATAATATTGTAAAACTCTGTAGCAGCCATTTTATTTCTACTGTTTTCATCTACTCTGTTATCAGATTAGTCTTAAAAAACAACAACTTTGACTTCATATATGAGGGATTTCAGTGATGGATTTCAGCCTAGGCAAAGTTCAGAGCACATTGAGGGCATTTATTATAGTGTTAACAACAATATTGTAATATAGTAAAAATACTTTTTAAGCTTTTCTGGAGGGCGTAAAAATAATGTGGGCCTGTATTTAGTATTACTTGCTTAAAAAAACTGGCATAAGTTATACCTCAATTTTATGCCTGCTCCTGGCTCGAATAGACCTGATTGCACCTGTAGAAATTCGCTTGCATCAGACATCCATATCCAAGCTGCGCTAAAAGTGCACCGAAGTACGCCAACCACAAAGTATTTCCCCCATGCTTAAAAGCACATGTATCAAGCTCTTTTGTGTAAGGAAAGGTAACACTCAACTGGAGTCAGACAAAGGTGTTTTCATCCTGAGTTTCTGTTGAGCACTCCTCCCCCTCCTGCCCAGTCTCTTAACTTTTATTTCTCAGCCACAAAAGGGAGTAACAATAGAAAGGGGCAGGCCCGTTGCCCGTCACTTTCTTCATGTAACAAACATACAGGAAGTGATGATATACAGAAAGTGATGATACAGGAAGATGAGAAACAACCATCACTTAACATGTCTCAGACTTTTTACTGGGCTAACTCCGCCCTCCATGGCACATGGCCGCCTAATAATATTACATATAGGCAGGTACAATCCACCTCATGCCTTGACCAATAGAAATACATTTCATAACTGGAAGGGACATATTTGGGCACCTCCTGAGAGTGGGTGGAGCTCAAACATGCTCACAATCCACCACCACACCCAGGACATGTGCAAATGCTTACAAAGGAATCAGTCTTTACTTAAACAGATATTGCCCTAATCAGACAATATCCATTTAATCCAGTACAAATCTCCTACTGACCCAAAGTGAACCTTTGTTAGACATGGTTTCGAAAGGGGGATCAGTCCCTGAAGAAGGTCTTTTAAAACAGGGTCGACCAAAAAAACGTGATATAACAATATTTAGCAGCATGTTGGGGGCCCCCATGGTTCAGTGAGACCGGCATCAGTGTGCTATACCCCACCGTTGCTGTTGAGGACCCCCTGGTAGCTTTCACTAAGAACATTGCTCTCAGAGCTAGCAGCCATTAGATCCCCCTCAAACCAACGGTGGTGGCTTTCACATGGGGGAGTAGGAACCCGAGTGCTGATCTATAGAAGTTTTCCTGGTACAGCCTGACGCGATCACTCTCTTATAACTGTAATCCGGTCAGACTTTACACAGGGAGGCATATACAAAATAAACCTACATAACATTCCTAAGCTAAAGAGAAAGTCCACTATAGTCATCCCATGCTAATAAAAATTCCCACAACAGTTCCTTCCTCTTTGTTATATGGCCCCTGTGTTCTTAGAATCTCCTGCTGAATCTTCGGTTTCCTCAGCTTGCCCTCGTTGATTGTGGTGCTCCTTGGACTCCATGATGATGCTCCATACGTCGGCTCGATTCTTTGGGGAGTTGACTCTGAGGGAGGTCCTTATGTGGGGAGGTATGGCGATGGACGTTTAGTTAGACATGCTTTCCATTAAAGACATAGGTTGATCTGTAGTAAATCCGGGAGTTGCGATGAGGATGTGATCATCTGCACGTGCCTGGGCGATGCGATCGATCAAACAGCAGGAACATCTCACCAGGATATATAGGATAAAGAGAAAAAGGAACAACAGGAGGATATATACTCCTACTTCCTTCAACCAGTTACCTATGGAAAACAGGAAATCTCCAGAACTACCCAAAGCCGTGAAAGGATTCCATCCCTCACTAGTCATAGCTCCACCTTTACCCTGCTCCTGTCAGGATGGGCCTGACCCTTGTCACTGGTGTCTGCTAGCCAGGCACGCCCATCATCTTATTCACATAAACCCCCATTTGGAAGCTCTACTGACATTGATTCTCGGTTATCTCCCTCACTGCCTCAACGGTTTCATTAAACATCTCATCCACTATGGACGTGAAATTGTTCAATCGCTTCAAAAGCCCAACTCCCCATCCCATCCAGCCAGTAAAAAACTCCCTTCCAGCTCTCCCTGCCCTTCTTACCTCCTTCCACACCATCAGTTCCTCCCAATCAGCTGCAACGTAAGATGCAGGGACAAGCTTCACCAGGACACATGAACCTCTGGCATTAGGGGGAATTACCTTATAAGCGGCTAACCTGCATAGGAAATAGTAGAGACCCGTCAACTCCACACAAGAACTTCTGATGGTCACGGGTCTCCAGTAATAACTGAATAAACTGGGGGATCACTCCCTCAGTCTGAACATCACACCCTTCTTTCCAGCAGATATAATCTGGTCTATGGGTGTTATTAAAGAGATCGGTGGTTTCATTAGTAAGGTTGACCGTTATACCTTCCTCACAACTGGAGGATCCCACAAACTTATGCCCTTTACTACATCTATGAGCCACCTAGCTGCCCGTACACCCATACAGGATTAACAAACGAGGAGCCGGAGTCAGAGCTAATATTAAACCTATAGCTGATATTACCCTTTAGGAATGCATCGTTATCTGTTATCAACAAATGTCTCCTTGTGGCCCTTGCTAGTTTGAGGTGAGTTTCCTTCCCTAAAAATTAAACTAAACAAATAAACAAAAGTGATACTCTTCATTCTTTGACGTAGTTGAGCAGCTTCTTGCAGTGACTGGTGTGGATCCTCGTCCCTCGAACTTCAGAGAGGTTGGCATTATCAGCAGCACCTGGAATGGCCCAAGATATCTCAGCTCTAGTCCCGTCCTCGGTGGTGTTTCTTTTAGCACAACCCAATCACCTGGTTGACTAGAATGAGCACTGGTTATTTATAGTGTTGATCACGAATATTCGAATTTCAAATTTTTATCATGAATATAGGTACTTTGAAAATTTGTGAATATTTTTAATATAGTGATATATATTCGTAATTTCGAATATTCAATTTTTTTTAATCAGTACACATGATCCCTCCCTGCTTCTAGCTTGTGGGCCAATGAGAAGGCTGCAGTATATTTGACTTTAGGAGTAGTGTTGCTTGCGAATTTTCGTGATGCAAATTTTTGTAATGCTAATTTTTATAGCAAATTTTTAAACTTACAACTATTAGACAAAGAAGATTATTTTTGGGGGGAATATTCGCTATATTGATATAACTTTGTTTTTTTGAATATTCTAAAACAAGAATATATAGCAATATAGCGAATATAAAAAAACTAATATAGAGCAATTTAGCTAATATAGTACTATAATCTTCTTTGTCTAATAGTTGTAATTTTTTTCTCATCTGAAGCTCAGATTGGAAAAAAAATTACAACTATAAAAAAATGATTATAGCACTATATTAGCTAAATTGCTCTATATTAGTTTTTTTTCGAATATTCTCTATATTGCTATATATTCTTGTTTTAGAATATTACGAATATAAAAAAACAAAGTTATAGCAATATAGCGAATATTCAAAAAAAAACGAATATAGAGCAATTTAGCTAATATAGTGCTATAATCTTTTTTTTATAGTTATTTTTTTCTCATCTGAAGTTCAGATTGGAAAAAAAATGACAACTATAAAAAAAGATTATAGCACTATATTAGCTAAATTGCTCTATATTCGTTTTTTCCCGAATATTCATAATATTCTAAAACAAGAATATATAGCAATATAGCGAATATTCGAAAAAAAAACTAATATAGAGCAATTTAGCCAATATAGTGCTATAATCTTCTTTGTCTAATAGTTGTAAGTTGACAAATTCGCACTAAAATTCGCATTCCGAAAGATTGCATATTACACTATAATTACCTTGACGATTTTTCGAGTAAAAAAATCGTAGAATATAATGAATATTCGTATTTGCGAATATTCAATGAATATTCTGCAAAGTATTCGCAAAATATCGCAAATTCGAATATGACCCCTGCCGCTCATCACTAGTTATTTAGTCTGTGTCCGGGACATTGGGTGATAACCCATGGGGCTGCCTGGGGGCATCCCTGATGGAATAGAGGGCTACAGCGAAACATTCAGGCCATGGATCGGCCGTAATTTTTTCTTTTCAAAAATCTGACCCAAGTAACTTCAAAGAAAAAGCAGTCGTGATGTTTCTCGACGTGATTCCCTACTAGGTTAGCAAATTTTCACTGTCATACTGCATTTTCCTCTTGGGAATTTTATAATCCCTCATTCATAACAAATCATATAGACCAAAATAAGGTATATTTGAGGAAACTGTTAAAAATCTTGATAATGCGTCTTTACTATATATTATCCACTTGGCTGTTTGTCTCATGCTATAAAGACAAACATATAGTTTCTTCCATCGGCAATGTTTAGCAGGTGGAACTGCATTTTATTGTCCCCTATTATCTTTTATTGATACTAAACCAATAAAAACTATTGAAACAGAAAATTGATTGACAGTTGAGAGGTTAGAATGGTTAGTAAAAAGTTTGAAGATTGTTAATTTATGCACCATTTCCCCCCTTCTCATCGTCCTTAAAACCAGGACGAAGAGAAGCTGAATTCAACATGGTGCGTTGACTCAACGTTAGATAGAGAGATGAGGGAGGGATGAGAGAGAAAAGCGACCCTGTCAGTAGTGTAGGTGGAAATGACAGTTGGGGACTCACTTACCTCGGGTACTCGTTTCAGTAGGCCTGGGTTTAGTGGATCCGGCCCGTTTCAACAAAGTCAGCCCAGATAGAGCCTCCTCTGCTTCCTACATCGAATCACTAACCTGTTTTCCCCTCAGGCCAGGTGTAAATCACTCAGTTTTTCCGGATTGAAGCCACGTTCTGTATGCCCTGCTTACTTGCCACAATTGACTTTTGCAGACACCATTGAACTACCTCCAAGGTTTTTGCTGACTGGAGCCTGGGCCTGAATACATTTTTCACACCTCCATACATCAAAAATACCTTCCAGAGGGATACTCTCATTAGTTCCCTTGGACCACCTACTCCATTCTTTAAGGGGCTTTGTGGCCTTCACCCCATAACTAGATCTCATGTACTGAGCAGCCTTTGGGGACTATTACCCCCCCCCCCGAGCATGGATCTGCCACAACCCATCCTTGGTTAACCAAGCCATTACCAGTGTTGCCTGCGTCCAGGGACACGCTTTTGACTGTACACGGAGGGTACCACCTAGCTCCTTCTTACAGTACGTCTGTCCGACCCCGACTTTTACACAGCTTATGTCGGACAGCTAAACATCTTGTGCACTGAGAGCAGCCTATTGCTACTCTCAATGCTATTTCCACTCCCACAGGGCCTTTAAGCTAGAGCTCCTTTTGCTGGATTCCCAGTATGCTTCCTAAAGGGCTATACACACACAGCTGAGCTACGCCTTTGTTTGGCCAGCTAAGGCTACCCAATAAATGAGACCCGCTTTCTCCAGCTCAATGTGGCTCCTCCAGTCAATCTCCTGCTGATAAAGTAAAAAGAAATACAGGGTTAACCTCTAGTTGTTAAAGAGAGAAGAGCCCTGGAGTGGAGAACTGTCACTTGGCAAAGAAAAATAGAGGGAAAAAAGTATGCTAAGATTGAATAAAGAACTGCAGAAAAAGGTAAATATAAAACTTGACAAAGGTAAATCCTGTAATTAATCAAAGAAATACCCAAACAAAAAAGACTAAAGTGACTGAAAATAAAACTGAAAAAGATGCCAAAATATGAAAAAGGAAAAACTGAAGAAAAAAAAACTTGATTATAACAATTAAAACCTAAAAATAAAAATGGGTTAGTAAAAGAAAACCTGTAAAAAAAAAAAAGTAGCCTTCTCCGGAATCAAAAATGCCTAATAAAATGAATAACATGAAAAAAAAAACACCACTGAAGCATGTTCTCTACCAAAAAATAAAATAAAACTTCAATTACAGGAAGTCTTGCTATATACATTGAGATTCAGTAAAAAGTAAATTTTAACTTAAAACCGAAACTCAAATACAAAAAAAACTAAAAAAAACTTGGCAACACATACAATTGTATAGGACTAAATTTACACATCAATGTCTTGTAGGGTTCTCCTGGAACCATAAACATTGGCAGGAGAATTTCTTCCCACCCAGTCATTGAAATGCTAATTTGCCCAGCCCCAAACCAACTTCAGATTCATTTTACCAAAGAAGCAGGATTTAACATTACAAGGCCCCCAAAAACAGTTTCCAGGGGAAGGGAAAGGTCAATTTAAATTAGGTCTTAGAGTTCCTATTTTTTTTTTATACAAACAGTAAAATGGTTTACAAAGACCTCAATAACATCTCTTTATTTCCCCTTCTCTAGCACACAAAATTAGAAACTCTGCTGAATTCCAGGAACCAATCTCTTTCCTCTCTTTTCACATTTTAACCTTTCATATTGGGATTTAAAATCTGCTTCCTGGATCCATGACCTTGACTGTCCCTGGCTTCTATGCCTTTGCAAAGATCCATATCTGGGACCATTACCCCACCTTGCTGAATAAACCATTTTACTTCTAGGTGTGGTTCTAGGGTACTTAACATACCTGTGTCAGTTGCCATTAGCGACATCACAATATCTTGCAATGTGCCCAAATCCCCTGCATGCAAAAAAAACAAATAGCTTGTCTCCCTGCACAAAACCTTCTCTGGGCACATGGTGATCTGCCTTGCTGCACAACATTAACCATCCTAGCATGACTAGATCCCACACTACCATCTATATTGAGGTCTCTTACCACTGACTCATCTGAGGAATCTTCTGCCATTGTGTTAATACTTCCAACTTCAAGGTCAGACAAACTGCTCATCTCCATCCCCCGAGTTGGTTCCACTATCTGACCCACAGTCCTCAGACTTCTCCATACTTACAGCCCATACATTGCCTGCAACCCCAGATTCCTCTGGACCCCACATTACCACCATTTTTGGCGTACGCAAGGACATCTACAGCTACACCTCCCTTACCAATAACCTCCTAAGTGACCAACCCGTCCTACATCAAGCTCGAAAACTCCTCAGAGTGATACACTCTGATTTACAAGTAAGGAGAAATCGAATATTTGGGACGCTGAGGAAACGGTGACTGAACAAACCGTATTGAGAAGTGGAGGTAAGGGATTTAAATAGCTTGAAAAAAGGTGGGATGCCACCTAGAGCTAACAACTTCTGAACTTTAATCCGATAAGTTCCATGAACTGTGATATATGCATATTCGGACTAACTTCTACAATTAAATCCGAAAATCCTGCGACTGCACCACAATAATGATAATCGGCGATTATTTTATACCGAATTAATGGTGACATTCGATTAATTTCTCAACTGAAAACTACTGAGCAATAACATATTCAGTGCTCTAGTGTTGGGAATTTAACTTTCTGGATCCATTCAATCAGATTACAGACAAGCACCCATTCGCTGTCTGATGTGTGTATATATACACACTATAAGTGATTTTTTATATTGTCAATTGTGACGTTTTATCATTATGTTATTTAATTTCTGTACAAATTACGTACTTTGTATGACATTTTAATTATTTCTTAAAAAAGTTATTGCATAAATAAAGTGACTTGTTTGAGCAAACTTTCCAGATATTGAGTGCCATATCTCCAATATTACCTAACAGTATAAAAATCTTCTCTAAATGCTGTCTCTCCTGTACAAACACTAAAACAAAATGCTCCCTCTACAAATCAAAATCACCTCTTACAAAAACAAAAGTTACACACAAACAGAGAAAAAAACCACAATATCCTGTACTGGTCAGCACACACATCACAATCTCACCATACAATCTCTGTCCAATCAAAGCAGATCCACCAAAAACTACACAACGGAGAAGAACTTACCTCATCCTTACAAAAAGAGAGCGAAAACATTATTTTACCAAGCAGAACATTCCTCTGATGCAGCAGACAAAATTACAGTTTACTTTCTCTCCCCTTTTACCTGCTGTGCATAGGAAAAAATCAGTTGGTTCCTTGTTGTACCTAGCTTGCCATTTGTTGTAGAAATTTGCTTGCATCAGAAGTCCATATCCAAGCTGTGCTAAAAGTGCGAATTTCCCCCATGCTTAAAAGCACATGTATCAAGCTCTTTTGTGCAAGGAAAGGTAACACTCAACCGGAGTCAGACAAAGGTGTTTTCAGCCTGAGTTTCTGTTGAGCACTACTCCCCCTCCTGCCCAGTCTCTTAACTTTTATTTCTTAGCCACAAAAGGGTGTAACAATAGAAAGGGGCAGGCCCGTCACCTGGCACTTTCTTCATGTAACAAACATACAGGAAGTGATGATATAGGAAGATGGGAAACCACCATCACTTAACATGTCTCAGACGGCCACCCAATAATATTACAGATAGGCAGGTACAATCCACCTCATGCCTTGACCAATAGAAATACATTTCATAACTGGAAGGGACATATTTGGACACCTCCTGAGAGTGCCGGTGGGTGGAGCTCAAACATGCTCACAATCCATCACCACACCCAGGACATGTGCAAATGCTTCCAAATTAATCAGCCTTTACTTAAACAGATATTGCCCTAATCAGACAATATCCATTTAATCCAGTACAAATCTCCTACTGACCCAAAGTGAACCTCTGTTAGACATGGTTCCGAAAGGGGGGGATAAGCTTGAGGAAGGTCTTTTAAAACAGGGTCGACCCGAAAAGGTGATATAGCATTCACATGGACACCAGTCCCACCAACCAATGTTTAGCAGCATGTTGGGGCCTCCATGGTTCAGTGAGAACAGCATCAGTGTGCTATACCCCACCGTTGCTGATGAGGACCCCCTGGTAGCTTTCACTAAGAACATTGTTCTCAGAGCCAGCAGCCATTAGATCCCCCTCAAACCAACTGTGACAGTTTTACATGGGGGAGTAGGAACCCGAGTGCTGATCTATAGACTTTCCCTGGTACGTCCTGACCCGATCACGCATTCTTATAACCGTAAGGTCAGCTCACCAGCAGGCCCTCACCTACATTCTTTTAGAGGGTCAGCTCACCTGTAGGCCCTCGCATGTAATGTTTTAGAGTGTCAGCTCACCAGCAGGCCCTCACCTAGAATCTTTTAGAGGGTCAGCTCACCAGCAGGCCCTCACCTAGAATCTTTTAGAGGGTCAGCTCACCTGGAGGCCCTCGCATGTAATGTTTTAGAGGGTCAGCTCACCAGTAGGCCCTCACCTTCAATTTTTTATAGGGTCAAATCACCTGTAGGCCCTCACATATAATGTTTTTAAGGGTTAGCTCACCAGCAGGCCCTTGCCCATAATGTTTTACAGGGTCAGCTCACCAGCAGGCCTTCGGCCATAAATTTTTAAATGGTTAGCTAAGCATCACACACTCGGCCATAATTATTTCAATGGTCAGCTCAGCAGTAGGCTCTCGCCCATAATTTTTGGATGCTCAGATCAGCAGCAGGCACTCGCCCCTAATGTTTTAGAGAGTCAGCTCTGCAGCACACCCTCGCCTTAATGTTTTAGATGGTCAGCTCAGCAGCAGGCTATTGCCCCTAATGTTTTAGATGCTCATCAGCAGGCCCTTGCTCCTAATGTTTTTAAGGGTCACCAGCAGGCCATCAATCATAATTTTTCAAGAGTGTATGATGCCCTCCTTTATGTGTAATAAGGGGTGTATTGTAGTGCCGGTTCCTTGTAATTTTTGGAAGACCTTTCACTTTGTGCATAGGCCTTATGAGTGTAGAAGTCCCACTACCTGAACAATTGTGTCACAATATGAATGAGGCCCTCCATTATGCAGATTGTATCGGAGTGCCTCTTCCTTGTAATTTTTGGCAGCACTTGCACGTTATATACAAGTAAATATACATGAAATGTTTCCTAACAATTTTTCCTCCATCTAAAATCGATTTTATCTTCGGTTTTGTGCGTATTATTGTCAGTCTGTAAATGTGGCATACTACTCAGACAACATTGTTTCCAGAAGCGACCTGGGAGTCCAAGCATCCTCCCCATGCTGTTCCCGAACCATTTCGGTGTTTTTTCCATCAATTTCTGACCTTTTCTTATGAACCAGACACCCTCCACTCTTCAGAGCAGTGGGTGCCTGGTTTAATGCTCGGGTTCTCGCATTGACTTCCATTGTGTTTGGGTGCTCGGTAGTCACCCGAGCACTTTGGTGCTCGATCAACACTAATTAGTAGGGTTTATCATGCTGAGTTCAACAACAACTTTGTTGCAGCAATCAGAGGTGTAACTTTTAGGTGTTATTTTTATGTTTATGAGGTTCTTGGAATACCAAGGTGCTGGACTAGCCCTCCTTCTCTCCGCTGTTGACATTCCCCCTCCTACACTGATGATAGGGCCAGACATTCACCGTTCAGATGCCTGGCCCTGAAATTGTGCACATGTGCCAGTAACAGTATACTTGTCACATGTGCTATTCAGATCTCAGAGCAGGAACAGTGGTTCCTTCTCTGTGATCCAGCAAGAGCACAGTGAACATATGTGCAGTTTGGATCTATGAGTGAGGAATCTTGCTACAGGGGGACTGCAATGGTTACCACGGAACTCAATTGGAGAAATTCAATAGCACATAGACTAAAGGTCATCTAATAGTGCCCGAGGACCGCCAGAAAAATAAAGAAGTGGATGATTGAATAGCAGCTGGCAACTCAGAGCTCTCTAGGAAAAGTGTTACTTTAACCTGTTAATGCTCTTGAGGCAACAATATGACCTCTGAAGTCTCTCTTGTAAAGCTCATATGTTGGATAGCCTCCTGTTTTTTTATGGTTTATCTATCAACAGTACCAACCATGATTGGTTGACTGCATTTTTTGCTTCCAAATTTCCGGAAGAAGTTCTTTGAAGTGTTCTCAGTCTGATGCTGTTTTTAGTCTGATACTGAAGAAGTTTGTTGATTTGTTATCAGTCTGATGCTGATTTTAGACAACCATAGACCACTTTTGCATGGTCAGCATTTGGTCAGCATAGTTCATAAGTATTTAACCCAGGAGTGGAGCTTACTCCTCTTTCATATTTGTGCCTCTTCCATATTTTGGAGCCACTGCAAGTTTTGGATTACAAATACTAATGAAATAAACAATACTGGCTGTGTGAAAGTGGCCTGAGGCTATGGATGGGTTTAAGAGATCCTTAAATTTATAACAAACCAGATAAGGTTGGTTTAGTAGAACTGCAGCTGGTCTGGGCATGGCAGCCATAATACAGATGCTAAAATGCAGTCAAATTATGTCCATAAGGCCTCACAGATATTTTCATAATAACCCACTCTCATATTTTTTTTGTTTGGTCATCATCTGATCAGTCTAAATATAATTCTTAAGAAGAGACCAAAAAAGCATCTTTAAGGTAATTCTAATTGGTTAAATAAATCAGTAAAGCATAGTTAGCCAGTTTAATTAAACACATTCCAGTAATTTGCAAGAGTTGATACTTGATTAGTCTCTTATTGTAAACATCGGCTGTGTGAGACTTTCAAAAGACTATACTAAAGAGTAGTACTTTCATTTTCCATGTGATCAAATGCAATAATATCTATACTGTTTCTTGTAGGTACAACTGTGTCATTCCCTTCTGCTCAAAAGTACCTCACCATGAACAACGAATTGCAATTAGCAAATAAAATACTTGGCAAATTTCAAAGAAATGCCATATAGTCTCATAAACAATGCCTCGAGAGATACGCTTAATTGCATAATATGACATTTCATTGGTTCTAAATTTTAAGCTGCAACTGTTTCTTATTAATGTTTCTTTGATAACAATATGATTTCTAATCAGGCTGTAGTGTTCCCATGACATATAAAAGTGAATCATAAAAAAAATAGAATAACCTTAACCATTAGAATGGTTATTTAAATTATTCAAAATCTTGGAAAGGTTACATTGTATACAGTAATAAATAAATTAAATAATCAAACTTAATCGTTGAATTTGCTTGTTAAAAACGACCCAGTTGTGTTTAAACCAAGCTTTTTATAATGTGATACATAGTGATCTAATGCCATCTACTTGTTAATTCGGGAATTTTTTCAAGCAGTGTGAAGACTACAAAATATGTTCTATGACAGATTGATTCTTTAAGAGCTGTAGTGCACTTAAATGGTGCAGAACAATAAAATACCACATCATATTGAGTGCTTCTCTGACAATCAAAGTCAAAAGGTCTCTTTCCATTTAGGTAGATAAAGGTTTATATTTGTGGTATTTCTAGTAGACATAGGAATGGTGTTATTTTTGCAACCAAAACTCAGTTGTCTTTTACATGGCACAATCTGCCTCATATATAGCCTCATAGACCTACTACTATTTGCTGCTGTTGACCTTGGCCTACTGTCAGGACTTTAAAACTTCCTTTCTTACTTGGATTTCGAAATCTCATCCTCTTACCATCTCCTGGAATGTACCAGAAATTTGTTTCTTAAATTTTAGCTGTAATATTATGCTATTTTTTTTATATCTATGAAACTATATATTTCAGATCATTTCACTGCTTTGGTGTTAAGCAGTGGGTGTGCAAGCATGGTGTCCAAAGAACAGATTTGAGTTGGGATTACTCCTAAGGACGCTATCCTGTCAGTCCTTGGGTTTTCACAATTTAACTCCTGTGTAGGGATCTGGAATTCACTGCAGGGGAACCACCAGACCGCTGCCCCTGCAGTAGTCTCTCTTTGGTTGAGAACTGTCCCTCGGTAAGGAGCACCTAGGGATCAGACAAAGCCATTGCTAGGAAAAGGTCAAGTTATAGGCAGGCAAAGTATGTGCAATCTGATAAATAATCCAAGGTGAGAGCAGGCAGAACAGTTTCAGTATGGGAATCAGGAAGAGGCAAAGTCAGATAGTGAAGTAAACAGGATTCCAGGAAACAGGCAGAAGTTGGTACACAGGCACAAACTAAATCAGCACACCTTTCTCCCATAGGGGAAAGTGCCTTAAGTAACCCAAAGAGGTCAGCTATTTGCACCTGCACTGGCACTTTAAGAGCCGGAGGGAGATCTACATGCAGATGAGGAGAGGCCTTGCCACTAAGAAGCAGACTGCAGCTTGCATGGAGGGGGAAAAAAATTGGCAGCTGGGCCCACTGGAAGGAGGGGAGATGACAGAGGACCCACACCACTAAAAGTGCCCATAGTCATAGAAGACAGTTTCATTTTATTATATATTATAAACACCATTATACATATTTTTGCATCAACTGTATTGAAACGTGTAACATAATACCAGTGGCGTACATACAGGGGTCGCAGGGGTCGCACTTGCGACCGGGCCCGGCACTCCAGGGGGCCCGGCCGCCTGTGGACCCTCCCTGCAGTAGTACTGTGCCTGTATAACCCGAGCGGCTGGCCCGGGGCCCGCCCCCCAGTGTTGAGTTTCTCTGCTGCCAGCCCTACCCTCCCTTGAGTCTCCTCCCCCTAAGTCTCCTCCCTGCAGTAGTGCCGTGCCTGTATAACCCGGGCGGCCGGCCCGGGGCCCGCCCCCCCAGTGTTGAGTTTCCTTGCTGCCAGCCCTACCCTCCCTTGAGTCTCCTCCCCCTGAGCAGTGGCTACCTACCATAAAGGCAGACGGGGCCCGAAGTGGAGGAGAGGCCCCGCCCCCTAATTGCTCCTATTTATCTTTCTAAAGCTAAAGGACCTTTGATGATGTCATCAGAGGTCCTGTAAGGGAACTGCACAGTGTAAAGTGTAGTTCCCAGGTTAGAACAGTGCATCTGCCAGGACCTGTGATGACATCATATTCAACATCACAGGTCCTGCAGAATCTAGCAAAGGAACTGCACCAAAATTGGTGTAGTTCCTAGGTTTCAAAGGTATATCTGCCAGGACCTGTGATGACATCATCCCAGGTCCTTCAACCCCTAACAGCAAGTATTAGCAGTTCACAATCAGCTCTGCGTTAATTCATACAGACTGGACTGGAGTGGTAAGAGGAGGTCCTCCACTTTTCATCATTTACCCCCCCTCCATGCCCTGTTTTTACTCATTGCTCACTCATATATAATACTTCAGACAGTTACAGTGACCACTACCTCATGTACCTCACACACACAGTGACCATAATGTGTAACTGACCACATATATCTGTAAACACTGCAGCTACAGTATTATACCTTCTATGTCTCACATCAATACACTGCTCTGTGTGTGTGTGTGTATATATATATATATATATATATATACACACACATACACACACACACTGCATATATTACACAGTATTATACATGCAATATGTACAGATATATAGTATATACCGCAGTGCACTGATATGTGAGGTACAAGGTATAATAGATGCTGTGTGTACAGATATCAGTACACTGCTGTATATACTATATATGTGAGGTACGAGGTATAATAGATGCAGTGTGTACAGATCTATAGTATATACAGCAGTGTACTGATATGTGAGGTATGAGGTGTCAATACACTGCTGTATTTACTATATACCTGTACACACTGCATCTATTATACCTCACATATTACACTACTGTATATACTGTATATGTGAGGTACAAGGTATAATAGATGCAGTGTGTACAGATATATAGTATATACAGCAGTGTACTGATATGTGAGGTATGAGGTGTCAATACACTGCTGTATTTATTATATACCTGTACACACTGCATCTATTATACCTCACATATTACACTACTGTATATACTGTATACACTGCATATATTATACCCCGTACCTCACATATCAGTACACTGATGGCATAAATTATAAAACGCAGCAGCAAGAATAGTTCATGGAACAAAGGGAGGGGCTATAAAAGGGGAATGGGGGCCCAATTTAGATTCCTGCTATGGGGCCCAGTGATTTTTATGTACGCTCCTGCCCCTGAGTCTCCTCCCCGGCCGGCAGTGCGGTGTGCCGGACATGACGTTGAGATGCAGGGACAGGGAGAAGGCGCCGGAAAAGAAAGGGAGAGGGAGAGCGCTGCGCAAAGAAGCCGGTCCGGCTTTCAGAGTGAGGTCTGATGGGGGCTGAGAGTTGGGCAATGTATGTAAAGTTATGACTGGTGACTTGTGCTATGAAGTAATGGGTTTTTTGTTGTCTTGGGATGCAGCTCTTTTGTGTAGGCACTTCTATTGAGCTTCTAGTATATGCTTGGATGTAGCAGAGCTGGTTTTGTCATGCATTTCTTTTGCCTTCATATGGTAAAATACTTCATTGGCCTATCAATGGCTTTATAACTAACTCTGCTATATTTCTGTAGCCTAATGATCTTAAATCATTGCTAGTAGCTCAGAATATCATCCTGTTGTATATAGTAATATACAGTATATATATATATATATATATATATATACACACACATGCATACACGCACGGCGGCGGGTTGGGGGGGGGCCTCGACGGAAGGGGGCCCCATGGATCAGTTTCGCACCGGGGCCCCGTGGATTGTGTGTACGCCACTGCATAATACTTTTCTTTACAAATGTATGCCAATAAATTTGCAATGGGAGTTAATAGCATTCTTAAACAACTGTCTAGTCATACAGTAGAATATAAGATGACCTGATTGGATAAAATAAAAAAAATAAAAAAACACACTTTTATTCCATCAATGTAAAAGTATCTACAAACAGGTATGTGATTCATAGGCATGATTGAATACCACAGAGGTTAGAAATGCCTAAACTGCATAGTACAAGTGTCTCACATTGACGTTTTTAATCCAGTGCTTTTTCTACTATCAATCCAAGTAGTATTTGGACTTGTGCTTGGAGGTCTAGGTGAGCTTAACATTTTACTTGTTTATTGATATAATTTAATACACCTGCAGTTAAAATATTGTACTGAACATTCAGGATAGATATAACATTCTATTTATTGTACTTCTCACTTTCAGTGGGAAGACAAAGGAATAAAATCAGCGTAAACAAGTTCCAGCATCCACTCTTATAAAATGTCATGCTTTATTTAAAGGGGTTGCATTTTTTTTTAAATACCCCCCAACCAGCAAGACCTGTGGAAAGAAATATACTTATTGTCTCCTTGTCTTTTTCTTTCTTTCTTCGTGACTTTCACATACTCTGCTGCGCCAGTGACTGACCTCAGCAGTGTAATGTCTAGAAGTGGCACATGACCCAGCAACAATGTACCACTTGGGAAAATGTCAACCCCAAGGCCAGTCATTGGCTGCAGTAGCGTGTGTGACCCTGTCTATGTGAAAGTTGAAAGATGGGGAAGACAGTCAGGGAGCCACAGAGTGGTGGGAAACAGGTAAGTATAGACCTCTTCACAGGTCCCATTGGGTGTGTGGGGAAATTAAAACTAAATCTTGGACAACCGCTTTAATGGAAAAAAATAATCTGTTAAATAAAGCTTGACACTTTATGAGAGTGGACACTGGAACTTGCTTTCTACTTAACTCGCTTTCAATGGGTTTGGATTATGGACATTTGTTAATATTAAACCCTTCTGTCCCAGCACTATACATGTACAGTGCAGTGGGTCACATAGCCGCTGGGTCTCTACTGTTTCAAACAGCAGAGGCCTATGGGTAATGTCTGTGACCGATGATAATGCCAGTTTCAGACAATTATTCCTTTATATGTTGTGGTCACATATGACTACAGCATCTAAATTCCCAAAATCTGGAAGCACATGCAGGAATGGCTCACCAATGTCAGGAATGGCTCCCCAATGTGGCGTTTGAGAGAGCCTTTCCTTCAGTCTGATGCGCTGGGTATCTCTGAAGAGACCCAGTATATTAGAGCTATAGTTCCTATGGAGGCCTGCAGGTGGCAGGGTTCCATAGGAAAACCGCAAATGGAGCTTAGATTGTAGTTCTACTGAACTACAGTGTAAACCCCCAAAAAATTTGAAGATGGCATATTTTAGCCTCTTAGGGGAGCCTTAAAAAATAGTTTAAATAGTTTTTAAAAATATGATATATCTTTTTAAATATAAAAATGTAAATTCACTCTTTTTCCCCAGAAGGAAAATAAAAATGAATAAACAATAAAAAAGCATGACGATCATGGGCATTGCCATATCCCAAAATGACTGAACTATTAAAATATAAAAGTATTTATTCAATATAGTGAATAGTGTAACATAAAGAAAATGGATGATTTGCAATTTTTTTTCATCACTTCACTTCCCCAAAATACTCCAAAATGCTATTAATAAAAGCAAAAGTTTGTCCTGTGAAAAATGAGCCCCCATACATCTACGTAGACATAACTTGGGGGTCAGAGTATGGCAATAAAAAAAAAGGTTTTATGTTTTGAGTATTAAAACACACAAAAAACGATATAAATTCAGTATTGTAATCATACTGACGCAGAGAATGAAGAGCAAAGGTCATTTTACTACATAGGGAAAACAATAGAGACAAAACCATTAAAACTGTGGCGGATTTGCATATTTTTTCCCAATACCATCTCATTTGGAATGTTTCTGCTTCCGACTACATCATATGCAGTATTAAATGGTTCCATAATAAAGTACAAGCCATCATACAGCTATGTGAACGAAAAAGAAAAAAATGAAAAAGTTATGGCTCCAGAAAAGCAAGGAGGAAAAATAAAAATTCAAAAATAAAAAATTATCTGGGACTCTAGGGGTTAAATTCTTGGTTTTGAAATCCATCAGATACAAGTACATGATGAATATCACAGCTGGATGTCCTTTTTACATCAACTACACTGAACAAAAATATAAGCGCAACACTTTTGGTTTTGCTCCCATTTTGCATGAGCTGCACTGAAAGATCTGAAACATTTTCTACATACACAAAAGACCCATTACTCTCAAATATTCACAAATCTGTCTTAATCTGTGTTAGCGTAGTGTTTCTGTCGCATAGAGTTGATCAGGTTGTTGATTGTGGCCTGTGGATTGTTGGTCTACTCCTCTTCAATAGCTGTGTCAAGTTGCAGAATATTGGCAGGAACTGGAACACGCTGTCATATACGCTGATCCAGAGCATCCCAAACATGCTCAATGGGTGACATGTCCGGTGAGTAGGCTGGTCATTCAAAAACTGGGAAGTTTTTAGCTTCCAGGAATTGTATACAGATACTTGCACTATGGGGCTATGCATTATCATGCTGCAACATGAGGTGATGGTTGTGGATGAGTGGCACAACAATTGGCCTCAGGATCTAGTCACGGTATCTCTGTGCATTCAAAATGTCATCAATAAAATGCACCTGTGTTCATTGTCCATAATATACACCTGTTTATACCATGACCCCACCGCCACCATGGGTCACTCGATCCACAACATTGACCTCAGCAAACCGCTCACCCACATGACGCCACACAAACTGTCTGCCATCTGCCCAGAACAGTGAAAACTGTGACTCATCCGTGAACAGAACGCTTTTCCAATGTGCCAGACGCCATCGAATGTGAGCATTTGCCCACTCAAGTCGGTTACAACGACGAACTTCAGTCAGGTCCAGACCCTGATAAGGACGACGAGCGCGCAGATGACCTTCCCTGAGACGGTTTCTGACAGTTTGTGCAGAAATTCTTTGGTTTTAAAAACGGATTGTTGCTGCAGCTGTCCAGGTGGCTGGTCTCAGACGATCATGGAGGTGAACATGCTGGATGTGGAGGTCCTGGGCCGGGTGCTTACATGTGGTCTGTGATTGTGAGGCCAGTTGGATGTACTGCCAAATTCTTTGAAACGCCTTTGGAGATGGCTTATGGTAGAGAAATGAGCATTCATTGCACAGGCAACAGCTCTGGTAGACATTCCTGCAGTCAGCATGCCAATTGCACGCTACCTCAAATGTTGCGACATCTGTGGCATTGTGCTGTGTGATCAAACTGCACATTTCAGAGTGGGCTTTTATTGTGGGAAGTCTAAGGCACATCTGTGCAATATTCATGCTGTCTAATCAGCACCTTGATATGCCACACCTGTGAGGTGGGATGGATTATCTTGGCAAAGGAGAAGTGCTCACTAACACAGATTTAGACAGATTTGTGAACAATGTTTGATAGTAATGTGTCTTTTGTGTATGTAGAAAATGTTTCAGATCTTTGAGTTCAGCTCATGCAAAATGGGAGCAAAACCGAAAGTGTTGTGTTTTTATTTTTGTTCAGTGTAGTTAGGACTCAGGAAGCAAAAAGATGATGATTTTTACATACTGCATCTTAAGATATTATGTATTGATAACACCACAGTGGCAAAAGACAGCCAAGAAACTCTCCGAATGAATCTATTCTCTGTGATGCTATATATTAGTAAGGCCTACATAATGAGTGGCATATTTGAACAATTAATTGGAACAGAATAATGCATAGCCACACACTTATGTATTTGATCACTTACATGCCAATAACATTAGAGAGAAATCTTGCCCTTTGAATTTGCTCAGGTCACCATCATAAACACAGGAGAATCATGCTTGCATTCACGCATTATCAATAATGAGTGAAACTGATCTATCAGAGGAAATGCTGCTCAGCATTTCTTCAACAGCTAATTATTTTCTGAAGGATTTTATTTTGATCCCAACATTATTTTTAATGAACTGTAATTTTGCAAACATTCATCATGCCATTAATTGAGATGATGAGACTGGCACCCGCTAGATGTTTATTGTGGTTATTGTTGCATCATGTAAAATCCAAGGTCAGCTAGGAGTTGCCTTTGTCCTATCTATCTAGCCTTCTATTTTTTACTTGTATGAATGACAACTTTCCCCTCCACTTGGAACATATATTTTTGATGTTGTTGGCAAGTAGAAGAAAAGAATAATACCTGCTGCACGTTCATAAAACTAATATAATTATATACTAAGTAGATGGCAAATAGAATATTTCCTTACTACTGCAATCAGCTGTCAGGATCAGAGACACAAGAAGGCTCTTATTAAAGTGAAGTTTTAATATTAAAAAAGGACGGTGCGTACAAACAATGGGGTTATCATAGAAAATATAACATAAAATATACAGACATATACATACAGTGCAAAATAACAGTTTGTAAAACAAAATGGATAAAAAAAGAACTTAATATGCGACGGTTAAGTCCTGTTGCCTGGGGAACCAAACATATCGGTCAGTCCATCAAGCTAGTGATCCCCAAAGAAATGACAGTTTGCTTTTCTCCCTGCATGTGTTAAAAAGGGTCTGTATCATCCCCCCAGGGAGTACGGTAATGACCTTTTATGACAGATTTTATGACCTGTTCTGTCCTCAGATGCAAATCCAGTTGTTTCTGTGTGTTTATCAGTTTTTGACATTGCAATTTACCTGTGTTGTATTTTATCTGCATTATATTGTATGGTAACATCACCTTCTACTGATGAGTTTAGTGTATTTCGTCCAGCCTGTTTTCCTATGCATTATGGGAGTCCCAGGGCATTGTGGGTAGTTCCTGGTTCTTTGTAGTGTTGTGCTTGAATTAGAAGCAGGAGCCATCTTATGTCTGTGTGAGAAGCCACACTCTCATTGGTTCTTTTGCTTCATGATTTCTTACAGCCTGTTTCAAGCATAGTCGGTAAGGACACTATCTATGTGACATTACACTGTAGTTATAATTTGTTTCTTGTATTTGATAGTTCATTATTATTGTATTATCTCATGTACTGTATGTACAGCAGATATTCTTTATTCATGCCATGTACTATGGATATTTATGTTCTGAAATACTACTGTTTTATTCTGTAGTTTCACCTTCCTGTCACAGTCTACTAGCAATAAAGAGAAGGTCTCTTTTCTTGAGAAAACAGGGGGTTTAGCTACATGTCAAATTACACACCGTGCTGATGTGTATAAGGACAGTATATGACCACTTGCTGAAAACCAAGTCTGCCTTAAACTATTAGTATTGAAATATCTTTTCAGGTATTCACCTTAGGAATTTCATATTACCTCCATCCACTCTGTCGGAATATCCCGTGCACGTGCATACCAAACATGGTGGAGGTAATGGCAGGATAGATGACGTTATCTAATTGCTCCCTCTTACTGAGCTGGAATCGATTTGACTTTGATACTGTAGACACACACACATAGACTGAGTCCTCAGGAGGAAGCACGTGGCTCAAATATGGATTTGTCCACTTATTTCTTTGATGTATATCACAAGATAGGGGTTTCATGTGTGACTCAGTGGAAAGCACACTAGCCTTTTCCTGAGCCCTCTAACGGTTCTGGTCTGTAAAACGCTGGTACAGGACATGTTCACATTTTATGATAGGGCTCTGGTTTCTGTGAAGTTGTTCCATCTTACAGATTTTTATTTATTTTTATCCGCCCCTGCAGAAATGTAAAGGGAGGGGTTGCCTACTCCTAACAATAATTTTAATATCTGGATTCTTCCATCACCACATCAGCTTTAACCATTAACACTTTTTAACCATATCACGTTTTAATTGTAGATGTTGTAGCTGATGTGCAACACAGCTGCCTTAAAGGGATTCTCCACTTTTCCTATATTGATTACCTATCCTCAGGATAGGTATTCAATATCAGAATGGTGGAGGCCAGACTGCCGAAACCCCACCGATCAGCTTTATGATGAGAATGCAGTGCTCTTAACCGGCATCAATATTGTACTGGCTAGAAAGTATAATTGCAGTTCTTCCATTTTATTTTAAACAGCTGATCAGAGGGGGTGCTGACAGTCAGTTACCCACAGATCTGAAATTGAGAACCTATCCTTAGGTCATCAATATTGGAAAAGCAGAGAGCACTTAATTTCTTAAAGGGGTTCTCCGGTAGTTCATAAAATAAAATTACTGAAAATACTTAGATATTACTTTATCATAGATATATTCCCAGATAGCTTTGATTAGTTATAATGGCTCATTTTGTCTGGGGAGCAACAATCAGGACAAATTAAATGGCTGTCAAGTTGCTTTAACACACTGAACTAAAGAGCTGTCTCATTCTTACATAGTTTGTCAGGGATTATGATATTGGACAGTAATTAGGGGCAATATTCAAATTTGCAATACTTCATGAATATTTGGGTGAATATTCATCATATATTTGCAAATTTGATTGCGAAATTGCCAATCGGAAAAATTACACTAAAAATTATGCGATAAAAAATTTGCGATACGAAAATTTGCGATCAACACTACTCCTAATGTCAAAGATATTGCAGCCTTCTCATTGGACCACAAGCAAAGAGCACTGAGGGATCATTAGTAGAGTTGAGCGAACACCTGGATGTTCGGGTTCGAGAAGTTCGGCCGAACATCCCGGAAATGTTCGGGTTCGGGATCCGAACCCGATCCGAACTTCGTCCCGAACCCGAACCCCATTGAAGTCAATGGGGACCCGAACTTTTCGGCACTAAAACGGCTGTAAAACAGCCCAGGAAAGGGCTAGAGGGCTGCAAAAGGCAGCAACATGTAGGTAAATCCCCTGCAAACAAATGTGGATAGGGAAATTAATTAAAATAAAAATTAAATAAATAAAAATTAACCAAAATCAATTGGAGAGAGGTTCCATAGCAGAGAATCTGGCTTCCCGTCACCCACCACTGGAACAGTCCATTCTCAGATATTTAGGCCCCGGCACCCAGGCAGAGGAGAGAGGTCCCGTAACAGACAATCTGGCTTCATGTCAGCAGAGAATCAGTCTTCATGTCATAGCAGAATCAGGCTTCACGTCACCCACCACTGTAAGAGTCCATTTTCATAAATTTAGGCCCAGCACCCAGGCAGAGGAGAGAGGTCCCGTAACAGAGGATCTGGCTTCATGTCAGCAGAGAATCAGTCTGCATGTCATAGCAGAGAATCAGGCTTCACGTCAGCCACCACTGCAACAGTCCATTGTCATAAATTTAGGCCCAGCACCCAGGCAGAGGAGAGAGGTCCCGTAACAGAGGATCTGGCTTCATGTCAGCAGAGAATCAGTCTGCATGTCATAGCAGAGAATCAGGCTTCACGTCAGCCACCACTGCAACAGTCCATTGTCATAAATTTAGGCCCAGCACCCAGGCAGAGGAGAGAGGTCCCGTAACAGACAATCTGGCTTCATGTCAGCAGAGAATTAGTCTGCATGTCATAGCAGAGAATGAGGCTTCACGTCACCCACCACTGCAACAGTCCATTGGCATATATTTAGGCCTAGCACACAGGCAGAGCAGAGAGGTCCCGTAACAGACAATCTGGCTTCATGACAGCAGAGAATCAGTCTGCATGTCATAGCAGAGAATGAGGCTTCACGTCACCCACCACTGCAACAGTCCATTGGCATATATTTAGGCCTAGCACACAGGCAGAGCAGAGAGGTCCCGTAACAGACAATCTGGCTTCATGTCAGCAGAGAATCAGTCTGCATGTCATAGCAGAGAATGAGGCTTCACGTCACCCACCACTGCAACAGTCCATTGGCATATATTTAGGCCTAGCACACAGGCAGAGCAGAGAGGTCCCGTAACAGACGATCTGGCTTCATGTCAGCAGAGAATCAGTCTGCATGTCATAGCAGAGAATGAGGCTTCACGTCACCCACCACTGCAACAGTCCATTGGCATATATTTAGGCCTAGCACACAGGCAGAGCAGAGAGGTCCCGTAACAGACAATCTGGCTTCATGACAGCAGAGAATCAGTCTGCATGTCATAGCAGAGAATGAGGCTTCACGTCACCCACCACTGCAACAGTCCATTGGCATATATTTAGGCCTAGCACACAGGCAGAGCAGAGAGGTCCCGTAACAGACAATCTGGCTTCATGTCAGCAGAGAATCAGTCTGCATGTCATAGCAGAGAATCAGGCTTCACGTCAGCCACCACTGCAACAGTCCATTGTCATAAATTTAGGCCCAGCACCCAGGCAGAGGAGAGAGGTCCCGTAACAGACAATCTGGCTTCATGTCAGCAGAGAATTAGTCTGCATGTCATAGCAGAGAATCAGGCTTCATGTCAGCCACCACTGCAACAGTCCATTGGCATATATTTAGGCCTAGCACACAGGCAGAGGAGAGGTTCATTCAACTTTGGGTAGCCTCGCAATATAATGGTAAAATGAAAATAAAAATAGGATTGAATGAGGAAGTGCCCTGGAGTCCAATAATATATGGTTATGGGGAGGTAGTTAATGTCTAATCTGGACAAGGGACGGACAGGTCCTGTGGGATCCATGCCTGGTTCATTTTTATGAACGTCAGCTTGTCCACATTGGCTGTAGACAGGCGGCTGCGTTTGTCTGTAATGACGCCCCCTGCCGTGCTGAATACACGTTCAGACAAAACGCTGGCTGCCGGGCAGGCCAGCACCTCCAAGGCATAAAAGGCTAGCTCTGGCCACGTGGACAATTTAGAGACCCAGAAGTTGAATGGGGCCGAACCATCAGTCAGTACGTGGAGGGGTGTGCACACGTACTGTTCCACCATGTTAGTGAAATGTTGCCTCCTGCTAACACGTTGCGTATCAGGTGGTGGTGCAGTTAGCTGTGGCGTGTTGACAAAAGTTTTCCACATCTCTGCCATGCTAACCCTGCCCTCAGAGGAGCTGGCCGTGACACAGCTGCCTTGGCGACCTCTTGCTCCTCCTCTGCCTTGGCCTTGGGCTTCCACTTGTTCCCCTGTGACATTTGGGAATGCTCTCAGTAGCGCGTCTACCAACGTGCGCTTGTACTCGCGCATCTTCCTATCACGCTCCAGTGCAGGAAGTAAGGTGGGCACATTGTCTTTGTAGCGTGGATCCAGCAGGGTGGCAACCCAGTAGTCCGCACAGGTTAAAATGTGGGCAACTCTGCTGTCGTTGCGCAGGCACTGCAGCATGTAGTCGCTCATGTGTGCCAGGCTGCCCAGGGGTAAGGACAAGCTGTCCTCTGTGGGAGGCGTATCGTCATCGTCCTGCCTTTCCCCCCAGCCACGCACCAGTGATGGACCCGAGCTGCGTTGGGTGCCACCCCGCTGTGACCATCCTCGTCCTCCTCGTCCTCCAGTAGTGGGCCCTGGCTGGCCACATTTGTACCTGGCCTCTGCTGTTGCCAAAAACCTCCCTCTGAGTCACTTCGAAGAGACTGGCCTGAAAGTGCTAAAAATGACCCCTCTTCCTCCTCCTCCTCCTCCTCCTCCTGGGCCACCTCCTCTTCCATCATCGCCCTAAGTGTTTTCTCAAGGAGACATAGAAGTGGTATTGTAACGCTGATAACGGTGTCATCGCCACTGGCCATGTTGGTGGAGTACTCGAAACAGCGCAACAGGGCACACAGGTCTCGCATGGAGGCCCAGTCATTGGTGGTGAAGTGGTGCTGTTCTGTAGTGCGACTGACCCGTGCGTGCTGCAGCTGAAACTCCACTATGGCCTGCTGCTGCTCGCACAGTCTGTCCAGCATGTGCAAGGTGGAGTTCCACCTGGTGGGCACGTCGCATATGAGGCGGTGAGCGGGAAGGCCGAAGTTACGCTGTAGCGCAGACAGGCGAGCAGCAGCAGGATGTGAACGCCGGAAGCGCGAACAGACGGCCCGCACTTTATGCAGCAGCTCTGACATGTCGGGGTAGTTGTGAATGAACTTCTGCACCACCAAATTCAGCACATGCGCCAAGCAAGGGATGTGCGTCAAATTGGCTAGTCCCAGAGCTGCAACGAGATTTCGCCCATTATCACACACCACCAGGCCGGGCTTGAGGCTCACCGGCAGCAACCACTCGTCGGTCTGTTGTTCAATACCCCGCCACAACTCCTGTGCGGTGTGGGGCCTGTCCCCCAAACATATGAGTTTCAGAATGGCCTGCTGACGTTTACCCCGGGCTGTGCTGAAGTTGGTGGTGAAGGTGTGTGGCTGACTGGATGAGCAGGTGGAAGAAGAGGAGGAGGAAGCCGAGAAGGAGGAGGTGGCAACAGGAGGCAAAGAATGTTGCCCTGCGATCCTTGGCGGCGGAAGGACGTGCGCCAAACAGCTCTCCGCCTGGGGCCCAGCTGCCACTACATTTACCCAGTGTGCAGTTAGGGAGATATAGCGTCCCTGGCCGTGCTTACTGGTCCACGTATCTGTGGTTAGGTGGACCTTGCTACAGATGGCGTTGCGCAGTGCACACTTGATTTTATCGGATACTTGGTTGTGCAGGGAAGGCACGGCTCTCTTGGAGAAGTAGTGCCGGCTGGGAACAACATACTGTGGGACAGCAAGCGACATGAGCTGTTTGAAGCTGTCTGTGTCCACCAGCCTAAATGACAGCATTTCATAGGCCAGTAGTTTAGAAATGCTGGCATTCAGGGCCAGGGATCGAGGGTGGCTAGGTGGGAATTTACGCTTTCTATCAAATGTTTGTGAGATGGAGAGCTGAACGCTGGCGTGTGACATGGTTGAGACGCTTGGTGACGGAGGTGGTGGTGGTGGTGTTGGTGGTACATCCCCTGTTTGCTGGGCGGCAGGTGCCAACGTTCCTCCAGAGGCGGAGGAAGAGGCCGAGGCGGCAGCAGCAGAATAGGCCGAGGCGGCAGCAGCAGAAGAGGTAGCAGGGGGAGCCTGAGTGACTTCCTTGGTTTTAAGGTGTTTACTCCACTGCAGTTCATGCTTTGCATGCAGGTGCCTGGTCATGCAGGTTGTGCTCAGGTTCAGAACGTTAATGCCTCGCTTCAGGCTCTGATGGCACAGCGTGCAAACCACTCGGGTCTTGTCGTCAGCACATTGTTTGAAGAATTGCCATGCCAGGGAACTCCTTGAAGCTGCCTTTGGGGTGCTCGGTCCCAGATGGCGGCGGTCAGTAGCAGGCGGAGTCTCTTGGCGGCGGGTGTTCTGCTTTTGCCCACTGCTCCCTCTTTTGCTACGCTGTTGGCTCGGTCTCACCACTGCCTCTTCCTCCGAACTGTGAAAGTCAGTGGCACGACCTTCATTCCATGTGGGGTCTAGGACCTCATCGTCCCCTGCATCGTCTTCCACCCAGTCTTGATCCCTGACCTCCTGTTCAGTCTGCACACTGCAGAAAGACGCAGCAGTTGGCACCTGTGTTTCGTCATCATCAGAGACATGCTGAGGTGGTATTCCCATGTCCTCATCATCAGGAAACATAAGTGGTTGTGCGTCAGTGCATTCTATGTCTTTCACCGCTGGGGAAGGGCTAGGTGGATGCCCTTGGGAAACCCTGCCAGCGGAGTCTTCAAACAGCATAAGAGACTGCTGCATAACTTGAGGCTGAGACCGTTTCCCTGGTATGCATGGGGGTGATGTGACAGACTGATGGGGTTGGTTTTCAGGCGCCATCTGTGCGCTTTCTGCAGAAGACTGGGTGGGAGATAATGTGAACGTGCTGGATCCACTGTCGGCCACCCAATTGACTAATGCCTGTACCTGCTCAGGCCTTACCATCCTTAGAACGGCATTGGGCCCCACCATATATCGCTGTAAATTCTGGCGGCTACTGGGACCTGAGGTAGTTGGTACACTAGGACGTGTGGATGTGGCAGAACGGCCACGTCCTCTCCCAGCACCAGAGGGTCCACTAACACCACCACGACCATGTCCACGTCCGCGTCCCTTACTAGATGTTTTTCTCATTGTTATGGTTCACCACAACAACAAATATATTATTTGGCCCAATGTATTGTATTCAAATTCAGCGGGATATAAATTTGAGGCCTAGTATTTAGGCGCTGGGTGACCGGTATGGATTTAGTGACAGAATTAGACTTGGAAATGCACAGAAGCGGGTGTGTGTGAAGTTATTCTGAATGACCCTATGTGCACCTTGAATATTATATACCCTTTTAGGGATAGATTTCAAATAGCTCTGATATAGCAGAAACCACTAAATTATGAAATTGTTAAATTGGGAATTGTATTTAAACCCAGAACAAAAAATGTGCTTTGACGGACACTAAATAACTTTCCCAGCCACAACAGGACAGCGTTAACGAGAGATTTAGCAGGATATAAATTTGAGGCCTAGTATTTAGGCGCTGGGTGACAGGTATGGGTTTAGTGACAGAATTAGACTTAGAAATACACAGTAGCGGGTGTGTGTGAAGTTATTCTGAATGACCCAATGTGCACCTTGAATATTATATACCCTTTTAGGGATAGATTTCAAATAGCTCTGATATAGCAGAAACCACTAAATTATGAAATTGCTAAATTGGGAATTGTATTTCAACCCAGAACAAAAAATGTGCTTTGACGGACACTAAATAACTTTCCCAGCCACAACAGGACAGCGGTAACGAGAGATTTAGCAGGATATAAATTTGAGGCCTAGTATTTAGGCGCTGGGTGACAGGTATGGGTTTAGTGACAGAATTAGACTTGGAAATACACAGTAGCGGGTGTGTGTGAAGTTATTCTGAATGACCCAATGTGCACCTTGAATATTATATACCCTTTTAGGGATAGATTTCAAATAGCTCTGATATAGCAGAAACCACTACATTATGAAATTGTTAAATTGGGAATTGTATTTAAACCCAGAACAAAAAATGTGCTTTGACGGACACTAAATAACTTTCCCAGCCACAACAGGACAGCGTTAACGAGAGATTTAGCAGGATATAAATTTGAGGCCTAGTATTTAGGCGCTGGGTGACAGGTATGGGTTTAGTGACAGAATTAGACTTAGAAATACACAGTAGCGGGTGTGTGTGAAGTTATTCTGAATGACCCAATGTGCACCTTGAATATTATATACCCTTTTAGGGATAGATTTCAAATAGCTCTGATATAGCAGAAACCACTAAATTATGAAATTGCTAAATTGGGAATTGTATTTCAACCCAGAACAAAAAATGTGCTTTGACGGACACTAAATAACTTTCCCAGCCACAACAGGACAGCGGTAACGAGAGATTTAGCAGGATATAAATTTGAGGCCTAGTATTTAGGCGCTGGGTGACAGGTATGGGTTTAGTGACAGAATTAGACTTGGAAATACACAGTAGCGGGTGTGTGTGAAGTTATTCTGAATGACCCAATGTGCACCTTGAATATTATATACCCTTTTAGGGATAGATTTCAAATAGCTCTGATATAGCAGAAACCACTACATTATGAAATTGTTAAATTGGGAATTGTATTTAAACCCAGAACAAAAAATGTGCTTTGACGGACACTAAATAACTTTCCCAGCCACAACAGGACAGCGTTAACGAGAGATTTAGCAGGATATAAATTTGAGGCCTAGTATTTAGGCGCTGGGTGACAGGTATGGGTTTAGTGACAGAATTAGACTTAGAAATACACAGTAGCGGGTGTGTGTGAAGTTATTCTGAATGACCCAATGTGCACCTTGAATATTATATACCCTTTTAGGGATAGATTTCAAATAGCTCTGATATAGCAGAAACCACTAAATTATGAAATTGCTAAATTGGGAATTGTATTTCAACCCAGAACAAAAAATGTGCTTTGACGGACACTAAATAACTTTCCCAGCCACAACAGGACAGCGGTAACGAGAGATTTAGCAGGATATAAATTTGAGGCCTAGTATTTAGGCGCTGGGTGACAGGTATGGGTTTAGTGACAGAATTAGACTTGGAAATACACAGTAGCGGGTGTGTGTGAAGTTATTCTGAATGACCCAATGTGCACCTTGAATATTATATACCCTTTTAGGGATAGATTTCAAATAGCTCTGATATAGCAGAAACCACTAAATTATGAAATTGTTAAATTGGGAATTGTATTTAAACCCAGAACAAAAAATGTGCTTTGACGGACACTAAATAACTTTCCCAGCCACAACAGGACAGCGTTAACGAGAGATTTAGCAGGATATAAATTTGAGGCCTAGTATTTAGGCGCTGGGTGACAGGTATGGGTTTAGTGACAGAATTAGACTTAGAAATACACAGTAGCGGGTGTGTGTGAAGTTATTCTGAATGACCCAATGTGCACCTTGAATATTATATACCCTTTTAGGGATAGATTTCAAATAGCTCTGATATAGCAGAAACCACTAAATTATGAAATTGCTAAATTGGGAATTGTATTTCAACCCAGAACAAAAAATGTGCTTTGACGGACACTAAATAACTTTCCCAGCCACAACAGGACAGCGGTAACGAGAGATTTAGCAGGATATAAATTTGAGGCCTAGTATTTAGGCGCTGGGTGACAGGTATGGGTTTAGTGACAGAATTAGACTTGGAAATACACAGTAGCGGGTGTGTGTGAAGTTATTCTGAATGACCCAATGTGCACCTTGAATATTATATACCCTTTTAGGGATAGATTTCAAATAGCTCTGATATAGCAGGAACCACTAAATTATGAAATTGCTAAATTGGGAATTGTATTTCAACCCAGAACAAAAAATGTGCTTTGACGGACACTAAATAACTTTCCCAGCCACAACAGGACAGCGGTAACGAGAGATTTAGCAGGATATAAATTTGAGGCCTAGTATTTAGGCGCTGGGTGACAGGTATGGGTTTAGTGACAGAATTAGACTTGGAAATACACAGTAGCGGGTGTGTGTGAAGTTATTCTGAATGACCCAATGTGCACCTTGAATATTATATACCCTTTTAGGGATAGATTTCAAATAGCTCTGATATAGCAGGAACCACTAAATTATGAAATTGCTAAATTGGGAATTGTACTTCAACCCAGAACAAAAAATGTGCTTTGACGGACACTAAATAACTTTCCCAGCCACAACAGGACAGCGGTAACGAGAGATTTAGCGGGATATAAATTTGAGGCCTAGTATTTAGGCGCTGGGTGACCGGTATGGATTTAGTGACAGAATTAGACTGGGATATGGCCAAAAAATAACCACACTATTGCTGGTTAAATGCACTTGGTGACGGGCGCAGCTTGCCCCTGATTTAGTATATGGCCAAAAAATGAACAGACTATTGCTGGTTAAATGCACTTGGTGTCACAGCTTGACGCACCACACTACTGAGGGTTAAATGCACTTGGTGACGGGCGCAGCTTGCCCCTGATGTAGTATATGGCCAAAAAATGAACAGACTATTGCTGGTTAAATGCACTTGGTGTGACAGCTTCACCCTGATGTAGGCTTTAGCCAAAAAACAACCACACCATTGAGGGTTAAATGCACTTGGTGACAGGCGCAGCTTGCCCCTGATTTAGTATATGGCCAAAAAAATGAACAGACTATTGCTGGTTAAATGCACTTGGTGTGACAGCTTCACCCTGATGTAGGCTTTAGCCAAAAAACAACCACACCATTGAGGGTTAAATGCACTTGGTCGCAGCTTGGATGCACTTGGTCGCAGCACCGCACAAGACACAAAATGGCCGCCGATCACCCCAGAAAAAAGTGACTGACAAACGGTCTGGGCAGCCTAAAAACAGTGAGTGAGCATTTGAATTTCAGCAGCTCAATGATGCACAGCTGCAGATCGATCGATTAATCAAGTGAAGTCCTTTGGAGGAGTTAATCTGCCTAATCTCGCCCTACTGTCGCATCCGCAACCTCTCCCTACGCTAATCAGAGCAGAGTGACGGGCGGCGCTATGTGACTCCAGCTTAAATAGAGGCTGGGTCACATGGTGCTCTGGCCAATCACAGCCATGCCAATAGTAGGCATGGCTGTGACGGCCTCTTGGGGCAAGTAGTATGACGCTTGTTGATTGGCTGCTTTGCAGCCTTTCAAAAAGCGCCAAGAAAGCGTCACAAAAGCGCCAAGAAAGCGACGAACACCGAACCCGAACCCGGACTTTTACGAAAATGTCCGGGTTCGGGTCCGTGTCACGGACACCCCAAAATTCGGTACGAACCCGAACTATACAGTTCGAGTTCGCTCATCCCTAATCATTAGTACTGATGAAAAAAAAATCTTGAATATTTGCGATTACAAAGATATAGCACTATATTCTAGATATTCGCAAATTCTCAAAGTGCCGATATTTACAATAAAAATTCACGATTAGAATATTCGCGATCAACACTAATACTAAATACAGGGAGTGCAGAATTATTAGGCAAATGAGTATTTTGACCACATCATCCTCTTTATGCATGTTGTCTTACTCCAAGCTGTATAGGCTCGAAGGCCTACTACCAATTAAGCATATTAGGTGATGTGCATCTCTGTAATGAGAAGGGGTGTGGTCTAATGACATCAACACCCTATATCAGGTGTGCATAATTATTAGGCAACTTCCTTTCCTTTGGCAAAATGGGTCAAAAGAAGGACTTGACAGGCTCAGAAAAGTCAAAAATACTGAGATATCTTGCAGAGGGATGCAGCACTCTTAAAATTGCAAAGCTTCTGAAGCGTGATCATCGAACAATCAAGCATTTCATTCAAAATAGTCAACAGGGTCCCAAGAAGCGTGTGGAAAAACCAAGGCGCAAAATAACTTCCCATGAACTGAGAAAAGTCAAGCGTGCAGCTGCCAAGATGCCACTTGCCACCAGTTTGGCCATATTTCAGAGCTGCAACATCACTGGAGTGCCCAAAAGCACAAGGTGTGCAATACTCAGAGACATGGCCAAGGTAAGAAAGGCTGAAAGACGACCAGCACTGAACAAGACACACAAGCTGAAACGTCAAGACTGGGCCAAGAAATATCTCAAGACTGATTTTTCTAAGGTTTTATGGACTGATGAAATGAGAGTGAGTCTTGATGGGCCAGGTGGATGGGCCCGTGGCTGGATTGGTAAAGGGCAGAGAGCTCCTGTCCGACTCAGACGCCAGCAAGGTGGAGGTGGAGTACTGGTTTGGGCTGGTATCATCAAAGATGAGCTTGTGGGGCCTTTTCGGGTTGAGGATGGAGTCAAGCTCAACTCCCAGTCCTACTGCCAGTTTCTGGAAGACACCTTCTTCAAGCAGTGGTACAGGAAGAAGTCTGCATCCTTCAAGAAAAACATGATTTTCATGCAGGACAATGCTCCATCACACGCGTCCAAGTACTCCACAGCGTGGCTGGCAAGAAAGGGTATAAAAGAAGAAAATCTAATGACATGGCCTCCTTGTTCACCTGATCTGAACCCCATTGAGAACCTGTGGTCCATCATCAAATGTGAGATTTACAAGGAGGGAAAACAGTACACCTCTCTGAACAGTGTCTGGGAGGCTGTGGTTGCTGCTGCACGCAATGTTGATGGTGAACAGATCAAAACACTGACAGAATCCATGGATGGCAGGCTTTTGAGTGTCCTTGCAAAGAAAGGTGGCTATATTGGTCACTGATTTGTTTTTGTTTTGTTTTTGAATGTCAGAAATGTATATTTGTGAATGTTGAGATGTTATATTGGTTTCACTGGTAAAAATAAATAATTGAAATGGGTATATATTTGTTTTTTGTTAAGTTGCCTAATAATTATGCACAGTAATAGTCACCTGCACACACAGATATCCCCCTAAAATAGCTAAAACTAAAAACAAACTGAAAACTACTTCCAAAAATATTCAGCTTTTATATTAATGAGTTTTTTGGGTTCATTGAGAACATGGTTGTTGTTCAATAATAAAATTAATCCTCAAAAATACAACTTGCCTAATAATTCTGCACTCCCTGTACAGCTGATAACATCTTCAGTTAAATTTTTGTAGGAATGGAGCTCATGAGGAGACATGAAGTACAGAGAGGAAGGTGGGGATGTGGTTGATGAGCAGCAGCACTTTCATCCACTCTCCATTACCATGCCCGACATTACCACAGTCTGTCCTGTCCCTCCTCTCAGTACTTCATGTTGCCTCATTAACTCAATTTCTACAGAGATTCAGCTGAAGATCTTATCACCTATATTGAGAATCATAATCCCTGACAAATATAGCAGAAAGGATGATGAGGCAGCTCTTTAGGTTAGTGTTCTGTAGCGACTAGTGTTGATCGAGCACCAAAGTGCTCGGGTGCTCTGGCCAAACACACCAGGATGCTCGGGTGCTCTACTGAGCACCCAAGTATAATGGAAGTCAATGGGAGAACCCAAGCATTAAACCAGGCACCCCCTGCTCTGAAGAGGGAAGAGGGTGCCTGGTTCATAGGAAAAGGTCAGTAATTGGTGGAAACACCCCGGAAATGGTTCTGGAACAGCATGGGGAGGATGTTTCCGCTCTGTATAGCAGCATTCAATATGCTCTAGGGATTTCTGCCATTTCCCAGACACTACTTCAGGATCCCTGCATGCCAGATCACCAAAAATTATTTCTCCTGAAAGCAAATGAATTTATACTCCAACACAATTATTTTACATTCAATGACAAATTCTATATTCAAATATAGGGAACAGCTATGGGCACTAAGTTTGCCCCATCCTATGCAAACCTTTTTATGGGGGTTTTCGAACAGGAATTTGGATTACTTACACATCCTCAAATTAAGTTCTATTGTCGATTCAAAGACAATATCATCTTTGTGTGGCAAGGTGAAAGTAAGGATTTAGTCCAATTCATTGAGCTTATCAATTCAAATAATTGGAACCTCTCATTTACTATGGAATACAATCCAGCAGAAGTATCCTGAGTATCAGAAACAATGAAATTATCACCAAAACTCACTTCAAGAATGTGGATGCTAATACTTTGCTTGACTATGGGAGCTGCCACCATCCTAAATGGAAACAAAACATCCCCTATAGTCAAATGAAAAGGATCAGGAGGAACTGCACAGATGATCGAATTATGAGGAATCAGATCAGGGAAATTAAAGAAAGGTTCAAAGAGAAAGGCTATCCAAAGAAACTTTTAATGGATTCCAGCAAGAGAATATACCAAATTTCACAAAAGGAGAGTCTAAAACCCAAACCCTTATTAGGAAGACCCTAACAAAAAATTGGCCAATTCTACTCAAGGATCCCATATTGGGAAAACAAATTCCCCCAACACCTATTCTGATATTTAGAAGGGCAAAAACTCTAAAGAATCTGCTAGCCCCCTCTTGTCCCAAAATAGAAAAAGGTCCCTCCCACTGTATAAAAACGATCGGAAAACCTCCAAAAAAACCTTCGGGGAATTTCAAATGTAACAACATGAGGTGCAAATGTTGCAACATGATAACAAATGGTACAAAAGAGGTAACTATCTCCTCCAGCAATTAAATTTTTTATATTAAACATAGGTTAGACTGTGGGACAACCAACGTTATTTACCTTCTACGCTGTCCCTGTAACCTCCTCTATGTGGGACGCACCATCCAATCTGTACGTGCGAGGATGAATGAACATCGGCCGAATATTGTTAGAAAGGTAACAACTCATAGTGTACCGTATCTAGGCATTTTGCGATGTTTCATGAGGGAGATCCATCAGGCCTAACAGTTACATTGCTAGAAAATGACATGAAATCTTATCAATCTCTATTTCGTAAGGAGATGTACTGGATCTTCCGCCTCAACACCTTAACACCATTCGGTTTGAACGAATTACTTGAATACATAAACTACTTAATATAATATTTTATTTTATTTCTATTTATTCTATACATGGCCCTATATAACTCCCAATATTTTTATATATTCATATATTTACATTTATGTTTATATTTATATATATATATATATATATTTTTATAGAATATTCTCCATATTCATTACTATTAGTGTTACCAACCCTCCCTCTGACTGGTCATATTTATTTTTGACATGTAGCCCTCTATAGCACCTAGAAAGACTCTTTGGTTCTATTTTACCATCAATTATTATTATTATTTTTTTAATTAATTAATTATTGATTCTCCAAGTGACTATATGTTCTTATATTAGCCAAAAGTTCTTAAATTATATTATATCATATTTAACTAAATCTTGTCCAAAAAATCCCTTATGGGTCCCATCAACCACAAATATAAATTTAAATATCATTCAAAGCTCCCCTAGATATCCAGCATCTGTCTTTATTTAGTCCAGCATGTCAAAGTCCAGAATATATTTATATATATTTTTATAGAATATTCTCCATATACATTACTATTAGTGTTACCAACCCTCCCTCTGACTGGTCATATTTATTTTTAACAAGTAGCCCTCTATGGCACCTAGAAAGACTCTTTGGTTCCATTTTACCATCAATTAATATTTATTTATTTATTTAATTCTTTTTTTATTTCTTAATTAATTATTGATTCTCCAAGTGACTATATGTTCTTATATTAGCCAAAAATTCTTATATTATATCATATTAAACTACCTTGTCCAAAAAATCCCTTTTGGGTCCCATCAACCACAAATATAAATATCATTCAAGGCTCCCCTAGATATCCAGCGTCTTTATTTAGTCCAGCATATCAACACCATGGACCCCCCCCCAGCGCCAGCCATATAGATGAATGCACTCCAGGGTGAAACGCACGCATTTCCTTCCTCCACAGCGGTTGTGCTCTATCTAGTCTAGCACATCGTTATTATGGATACACCCCCAGCGCCAGCCGTGTAGATGAATGCGCTCCAAGGTGGAACGCACGCATCTACTTCCTCCCCAATACACGGCCAATTACATGGGAGGTTGCGCTCTACATCCCATCTACATGCCTTCTGGCCGGCAACTCCAGGCTACACCCTCCAGTAACCGGAAGTGAATGGCGGTGCGTTCCACAGTTGAACGCATCGCGAATATCCATCCCATCCCCACGATGGCTATGCATTATTATATTTTAAACACTAGAGGGAATTACATGTGGGGGCACTCTCCAGGTGGAGCGCACCGCCCCCTCATTTACAAATCCTCTTGCTGGCAACTCTAGGTTATGCCTCCCAGAGACACCCAGTGACCGGAAGTGAATGGCGGTGCGTTCCACAGTGGAACGCATCGCGAATATTTATCATCTCCCAATGATGGTTTTATTTAAAAAATACCAAAGGGAGTTATATCCTAACTAGATACCCATGCATCTATATATACACAGGACAAAGGTTACAGAACAATAATGAACCCAAACAAAAATATGATTCATCTAAACCTATCCAAACAGGAAGTAGGAGGGTCTCCACATTCCTTACACCCTCCAGCTGAAAACACGTGCAATTAAGAAGTATACTAATAAATACCCCACCAAAACAGCCCACTCCAAGGACTCCAGACTGGTCTCATCATCTCTTTAAGCACTCCGGAAGGTATAGATCCATTTTATTTTTGGATATATATAGACATTATTCTAGAAGTTTTTTGGTTTGTACACATCAGCTTAGAGATTGCCAGTGTAGTGAAATACTACAGGTTTCTTTGGGTAAATATCTAGAGGCCTATTATCTAATCATGTAATAATCGATAAGGCATCGGTAATAGTTTATATTACATATTCTTTAAAATTCATTTATGTTATGTATATTTTATGTATATTTTTTATAACTTATTTATATTTATATTGTAAAGTATATGTCCACACCTTTATGTGTACGTATACATCTATTTATCTCCCACCAGTGCTCTATTTTATTGATCTTATGTCTGTATGTATTATTGGTAAGTCCTATATTGTACATATATTTATATATTTTCATTCTCTGTGTCTAAATACACCAATGAAGGTCTCAGGGCAAATCTTGTGTACATGTGTTTATGTATGTGTATGTGTATATATATATATATATATATATATATATATATATATAATGTTGTATATTTTTTGTATATTTATGCTATATCTTTATTTATTTGTTTGCATTTTTGTTTTTTCTCCATTGCAATTGAGTTTCTTTATTTCTCCTGAAGAAGAGGGCTACAGACCCTCAAAACGCGTTGAGCCATGTATTATTAAAGTGATTGACCAGAAGCCACTTGTGTAGACTGCGTTCAGAGATTTATATTCCTATATGCGATCCTGGCTGGGGGGGGGGGGGGAATAGTCCCAGGTGTCTTGAGTTTATCCTGGTGACTACCCCCCTGTGAAGTGAGTGCATTTGATTTTATAATCTCCATCCTTAACATCACCATTGGAGTAATTGTCTTTTAAGCACTACGTTTTTATCCTTTATTAGACCCGGGCGAAGGTCTTTTTAAACAAAAATAATTAAATATAATCTTTATCACTAAAAGTGAATAAGGGATTTGGCGCCTAGCACGTGTTTCCTCTTCCTTTTAACGGGTGTGAAGGGTTCCTCCTTCCTCTTCCCCATCCTTTTTGCCTCTCCGCACTGCCTCTATAGCTCCATCATCACCGGGGATAGGGCCTGCGACAGAGAGTGCTTCAGGAAAGACCGTGTGATCGGTAGCTTGTTAATAGCCCCCTGTGCATCGGAGAAGGTACACAAACTGCATCCGTCCGAATCATCTTCCTGCGTCTCAGAGCTGGCAGCAGCCGTCGCCATTTTCTTCACTCTGGCTGGGAAGGCATCAGCTTATTTCGGAATCTTGTCAGGTCCCCTTGTTATTTCTAGGGTCTCAGGGTACCCTCCGTGTCTTTGCTTCTCTCCTTGGACAGTTTGCCCATGATTCAAGTAGGCTAGGTGCTGTAAAAAGCTATTTGGCCAGGAGATGCGGTGAGGAGTTTAAGCGTCCACCACCATGCTCAGCTAGCTCTGCCCCCTGTGAATTGCATATTTGCGAGGGCATTATATGCAATGAATAAGCATGTTGATATGATGGAAGAGAAGGAGGAGGATGAGAAAAGGAAGATTCAACCATATACCCTTGTTTGTGGTGGAAGGGGTGCATGGGAATACAGTGTATTCAGTACATTATAAACAAAACATTTAAAGTGCTTTTATGTACGTCAGCTTTCCTCTGATCGAGTCGAGAAGTCATGGTCAAAGGCCTTGTTCATTTTTATAAGAGTCAACTTGTCAGTATTTTCAGTTGACAGGCGGATACACTTATCTGTTATAATGCCACCAGCAGCACTAAATCTCCGCTGGCGGCAGGGCAGGCCAGCACCTCTAAGGCATAGAGCTCCAGCACGTGCCAACTTGGACATCCAGTAGTTGTAAGGCACTGAGGGATCATTGAGGATGCTGACATGGTCTGCTATATACTCCTTCACCATCTTCCAAAAATGTTCCCTCCTTGTAATACTAGGCTGCACATCAGGGTGAGGGTGCTGGCGGGGTGCCATGAAACTGTCCCAGGCTTTGGAGAGTGTTTCCCTGCCTCTGTTGGAACTTCTGTGTGTTCCCCTTGTCTCCCCTCCTTGGTTGGCCAAGGAACTCTGGACTCTGCTGCCATCATCGTCAGATGGAACTTTTTGGAGCAATTTTTCAACAAGGATCTTCTGGTATTGCACCGTTTTGCTCAACCTCTCCTCCAGAGGAATGAGAGATGAGAAGTTCTCTTTGTAGCGGGGGGCGAGAAGGGTGAACAACCAGTAATAGGTGTTGTCTAAAATGCGTATAAACGTGCGGGTCGCTGGGAAAGGCAGCCTAACACGACGTCAGCCATGTGTGCCAGAGTACCAACAGGCAAGACTTTGCTGTTGTCATCAGGAGTATCACTCTCAATCTCCTCATCCTCTTCCTCCTCTTCTGCCCACCAACACAATAAAAAAAACAGAATAAACAGAAATGTAAAGGATGCAATAAATGACAAAAAGAAAGCATTTATCACTAAAACAAGAAGGTATCAAGGAAGCATTGAAAACTATAAGGGAAAAATAGAATACAGTATGCCAAAGACAAATAAAACTAGCCAAGCTAGAGATAGAGAGACTTACTGCCAAAGAGAGTAAAACCTACCCTAAAATGTTCTTCAATTATATAAATGGGTCAAAAGTTTAAACCTGAAAGTGTTGGCTCATTGCAGAGTGACAAGGGAGAAGTTGTAGAGAGTGATGAGGAGAAAACAAATCTATTAAATATAAAACATTGGGTAACACTGACATGGAAAAGGACTTAGAAATTTTAATGGGCAGCAAACTTAGTTGAAGAACCCAGTGTCAGACATCTGCTGCCAATGCCAATAAGATTAGTAATAAGGAGCTTGATTCACATAATAACAACATAGTCATTCCACTTTACAAATCACTTCTCAGACCATATTATGTCACGGACGGTGTACAGGAAACAAGACAATACAACATGCATATAATGTCACGGACGGTGTACAGGAAACAAGACAATGCAACATGCATATATGACTCACTGGATCCAAAGCTAAGGAACCAAAAGGGAGACCTCTGCACAAGACCTGGCACTTTCCCTGGCTGCTCAGCCTATGCAAAAGCCCCAAAGGTGGATGGTTGCATATCCACGTACCTCGACTATATAACACCTGAACACCCTACAATAGTGAGGGGACACGACCACCGGTTCCCTACACCAGACACGGAGGGAGTCAGGGTCACCTGGGATCCAGCAAACAGAAAATAACAGATAAATGTACAGCACTTAACTTAGTAGCAGACTGGGAAATAGGATCAGCATGCACACACACTCCAGGAAGAAGTATAAGCCGCCCAGTAATGCATTATTGGGAGGAATTTAAAGGGAAGCAATCAGTCCAACTACATGACAGCTGAGAGAGGCTAATGAGATGAACTGAACACCACAACAAAGAAAACTCAAGGAGGAGGTTCTGAAAGGCTTCTGTCAGAGCTTCTCAGCTGTCTGGTTGTGACCTATTACATACAATTCTGGGCTCCTGTGAGCAAGACAGACACAGCAGAGCAAGAGAGGGTTGATAGGAGGGCAACTAAAGTAATAACTGGAATGAGTGTGCACAAGAGCATAGCTATAGGGGGTGCAGAGGTAGCAGTCACTACCGGGCCCAGGAGCCTGAGGGGGACAAAGTATTATAGAAAGTGCATGCTGGTCAAGTTACACCTCTGGCTGTAGGGAAAGGGATAGGTCAAGAATTTGGTATGAGGGGGTGCCGTTTCAGTTTTTGCCTCAGGCAGCATGAAGGCTATGTGCTCCCTTGTCTGTGGTTACAAAGCACTGAGGGAAGGGGGGCCCAAGCTGAACTCTTGCAACAGGACCCCATCAGCCCTTAGCTACACCCTGAGTGTGCAGTGTCCTGAAATACACTGCTAAGCATTGAAAGTGTTAATATCATTGTATTGTCAATTATAAAGCACATACTTACACAAGAGATATAGAAAAAAATACAATAATAAAAAGTAATTAAAAACAACTTGACTTAATTTAGTTTCTTCCTAAAGTCCCTGAATCAAAAGTTCCTTAATCTTAAGTTGCACACTTAATACAAACACACTCTTAAGATCAAATACGCAAATGCTTATAAATTAGCCATTTTGTTTTTGTCTGCTTAGGTGCTGCTCCCAGACAACTTCAAACCATTGAATTCAAATACATACACATTTTACTTATGTTCAGATGTACATGTTATTTTTCCAGCAGTGTGTTGAGTGACAGGATATTCTTGCATCGTATGAAGAGGTACTCCGATCTAATAATGTTATAGCATACAGTCATGTGAAAAAATTAGGACACCCTTTGAAAGCATGTGGTTTTTTGTAACATTTTTAATAAAAGGTTATTTCATCTCCGTTTCAACAATACAGAGAGATTAAAGTAATCCAACTAAACAAAGAAAACTGAAGAAAAGTCTTTTCAAGATCTTCTGTAAATGTCATTCTACAAAAATGCCTATTCTAACTGAGGAAAAAGATAGGACACCCTTGCCCCTAATAGCGAGTGTTACCTCCTTTAGCTGAAATAACTGCAGTGAGACGGTTCTTGTAGCCATCTACCAGTCTTCGACATCGGTCTGAGGAAATTTTACCCCACTCCTCAATGCAGAACTTTTTCAGCTGTGAGATGTTTGAGGGGTTTCTTGCACGTACAGCCCTTTTCAAGTCACCCCACAGCATCTCAATGGGATTCAAATCTGGACTTTGACTTGGCCATTCCAGGACTCTCCATTTCTTCTTTTTCAGCCAATCTTTGGTTGATTTACTAGTATGTTTTGGGTCATTGTCATGTTGCATGGTCCAGTTCCGCTTCAGCTTTAATTTTCTAACTGATGGTCTCACATGTTCTTCAAGCACCTTCTGATACACAGTAGAATTCATCGTGGATTCTATGATGGTGAGCTGACCAGGTCCTGCTGCAGCAAAGCAGCCCCAAACCATGACACTTCCACCACCATGCTTCACAGTTGGTATGAGGTTATTTTCTTGGAATGCTGTGTTTGGTTTACGCCAAACATGTCCTCTGCTGTTGTGTCCAAATAATTCAATTTTGGACTCATCTGTCCAAAGAACATTATTCCAGAAGTCCTGGTCTTTGTCAACTTTATCTCTGGCAAATGTCAGTCTGGCCTCGATGTTTCTCTTGGAAAGCAAAGGTTTCCTCCTTGCACACCTCCCATGCAAGTTAAACTTGTACAGTCTCTTTCTGATTGTAGAGGCATGTACTTCTACATCAACAGTAGCCAGAGCCTGCTGTAGTTCTCGAGATGACACTTTAGGGTTTTTGGAGACCTCTTTTAGCATCTTGCGGTCTGCTCTTGGGGTGAACTTGCTGGGGCGACCAGTCCTGGGCATGTTGGCAGTTGTTTTGAAAGCCCTCCACTTGTAGACTATCTTCCGGACAGTGGAATGGCTGATTTCAAAATCTTTTGAGATCTTTTTAAATCCCTTCCCAGACTCATAGGTTGCTACAATCTTTTTTCTGAAGTCCTCTGACAGCTCTTTTGCTCTCACCATGGTGCTCACTCTCACTTCAACAGTCAGGAGCACACCAAACTAAATGTCTGAGGTTTAAATAGGGCAAGTCTCATTCAACATGCAGAGTAACGATCTACTAATTATGTGCACCTGGTGTGATATACCTGTGTGAGATCTGAGCCAATTTAAGAGGGAATACATGTGAGGGTGTCCTATCTTTTTGCTCAGTTAGAATAGGCATTTTTGTAGAATGACATTTACAGAAGATCTTGAAAAGACTTTTCTTCAGTTTTCTTTGTTTAGTTGGATTACTTTAATCTCTCTGTATTGTTGAAATGGAGATGAAATAACCTTTTATTAAAAATGTTACAAAAAACCACATGCTTTCAAAGGGTGTCCTAATTTTTTCACATGACTGTATATACTTACTTTCCCAATTTGTGCATTCCTCCCAGGCATCTCATTTTTTCATCTCATGGATTCTTCTTACTACAATACAATGGGAGTTCACAACTTCACTGCAAGATAACCCAGCGAATTCAATGCATTGCAATGGTTAGTGAAAAGAAACGAATCTTGAACTGTGTGAAAAAGTTTCATTGATAACTAGTATGGCACCAGTTCTGTCAACGTCACAAGAACAAAACAAAAAGTTCCTACGACATATCAGATAACTCAATTTTGTGTAATGTTGTCTTTTTCTTTTGATACCCAGTGAGGGAACCAATCTTTCTAAAATCTTCCAAAACCTTTCTTTTGGTCAACGCTATGCACTGTCACATTTAATTAATACATACTGTTCTGTGCCTAAGTGCGTGTGCCTGTGCACTAGATTGATTTAATACATATTACTCTATGTAAATGCACATGGTTATTTTACTTTTGCGGCAGTCATCAATTATCAAGGGATGCCACTGGCAATGCAGTCACTTTCATACAGGATACATACAGGATGATACTTTCCACTTATTTAACAGGAATCTGTCAGCAGTTTTGACCATGCTAAACTGCTGACAGCACCGGATAGGCACAGGCGAGAGCAGGACAGCAGGTGGTCCCCTGGTTGGAGGCTACAGCTGTCACTCAGAGCAGAGGGAAGGACTGTGATGTTTCTCAATGCCAAAGAAAGAAAGCATTTCACAATGAAGCTCTGCATCCCGTGCACTTGCAAAAGCAGAGTCTGGCAGTTTCATATTCTAGAGAAGACCAGAAAGGCCGGATTTGGCGACCGGGCCTGCTTAATCCCAAATTAAATAGCGTATGTACTGATCCAGCGGAACAGAGGGATAAAACTTAACATTTAATGTCAGTAAATTCTAAAATAGATAGGTAGACACCAGAGGATGAGCCTCTACAACAAACAATAATTAAAGACAGCCCTATGGGCATAAACTTGTACATATACATACAAAATGTGGCCAAGGTGGTATAAGTAAAAAGTTAGGAACGTTCTCACCCGATTAACGACCAGGGTTTCTCGCAGAGATGGCTATGAGTGGAGAGGATCCTGGAATACTTGATGGCCACACTTGAGACAAGTAGGTATAGGTGCCCCTTTGACGTAGGTGGGTAACAGGGCGATTAACCCTAGACGGCCCTGAATAGGGGGCAGGGGCTAGTACGCCCTACCTACCTATACGGGGAACTTGCCCCGCAAGGAGCGTCCCCGTCCGGATACCTGGCCCTGGGGGGACAGATTCCCTAGTAATCCCTAAAAAGATTTTGCTCCCTACGTGTCACGTTTCAATTCGTGAAGAATATCGTCAGGGGAGATCAAATGGTGGTCACAGGGCTATGGATGGGGCCTGTGCAACCATTGAGAGGGGGGAAAAAAGTACAAAAAGAGGGGAAGGTAAGGTCAAGTGTCTGTTCAGTGTGTATAGCCAGTCAGGCTGAATCACACAGGACACGACCGCATCAAGGTTCTCTATCCAAAAAGATACAGCTGCATCAGTGGGTGCCAGCTATAAAGGATAAGAGGGGCCACAGGATGGTCAATCCAGGGGCAGGCTGTCAGCAGAGTGTACTCACCACTCTGTGTCTTTTTAAATGTGCTCCCCATCCGCCGGTTTCCACTGTAAGTTCCTACTTCCGGACACTGTGACTCTGTTGACAGGAAGTCACATGTCCGGTGGAACGCAGGAAGGGAGCGTGCGTTCCAGCCGGACGCGGCCCGTGGAGCGCGGCGCCATGAGAATGACGCCGCGCATCACGTGATAGTAATCTCATGACCGAAGGCCAAGGGGCGCGCCGGGCCGGAAGACCACGCCCACCACCCGAGAACCAATGTGGAAGCATTTGTTATATATATACAGGGGGCGGTATGGTGCACAGGGCGATAAAAATTGAACACAATGGTGAATGCAGTTCAATTAATCGCCAGGGGGACCCATGGTAGATAGGATCCATGGTAACAATATGAATAAATAAACTTAGCCAGGCTATTAGAGGCGGGTTTAAATACGCACCGGCCACAGGAGGGGTATAACTGGCCCAGTGAGGGAAGAGAGATATACAGAGATAAGGCAATTAAATGTAGCAGCTAAAATTAAGCTGCTCATTTAGGCCCAGAGGGGTCATTGTTTTTAGGTAGTAGATCCAGCGCAATTCTCGCTGTAGTATAGGCGCGGTCCCAATCACCTCCACGTTTGGGGGGTAGGACGCGGTCTATACCCATTACGGAAATGCGGGCTTTACCATTATGTTGGCTATGAACATGGTTGGCGACAGGGGTGTCCTTTGCTTTAGCTATGTCGCCAATATGTTCGCCAATGCGTCTTCGTAACTCGCGGATGGTTTTTCCTACATAGCCTTTCCCGCATTCACACGATAGGAGGTAAATGACGCCGCGAGTCCTACAGTTGATGAAGTGGTGTATGCGATATTTCTTTCCTGTAACCATACTGCTAAAGTCTTTGCCAGATTTCAAGTAGGGACAGGCAATGCACCCACTACATCTATAACACCCCTTAATGTCGGATTTGAGCCAAGTAGAGCCTGATACAATGGGTGGGGGTGTAAATTCACTCGACACGAGTGTGTCACGGAGGCTGCGTCCTCGTCGGTACGTGACGTGAGGGTAGTCCCCCACCACTTCTCTCAGATCTGGGTCTAATTGGAGGATGCCCCAATTTTTTTGGAGGATATGTCTAATGTCACCTGCCGCCCTATCAAAGGTCATGATGGGGCGAATGATGTTTAAAGGTGGCGTTGTACAGGGTTTGGGAATAAGGAGGGATATTCTATCTGCGTGTAAGGCAAACTGAAACGCTCTCCTTAAGACTTTATCGGGATAGCCGCGCTGTCGAAACCTTGTACGCAGGTCGGCAGCTTGTCTGATGAATTCCCGTTTTGAGGAGCAGTTTCTCCTAATCCTGAGGTACTGCCCTTTGGGAATACCCCGCCTAAGTGGGAGAGGATGACTGCTCTCCCACCTAAGCAGGGTATTGGTAGACGTCGGCTTGCGATAAATCGACGTCTCCAAGTCACCAGAAGATGTTTGAGATATGAGGACATCAAGGAAAAGGTAACCTGCTGCCCCCAACCTCACAGGTGAAGTGCATGCCGATCTGGTTGTTATTGAACATCTCCACCAGTGAACGGAACGAGGAATCGTTCCCGTTCCAGATGATGAAGATGTCATCTATGTACCGCGCCCACATGCCTACACAGTCCATAAGTGTGGAATGTTCATCCCTGAAGACCATGGTCTCCTCCCACCAGCCCAGGAACAAATTAGCGTACGACGGGGCACAGGAACACCCCATCGCGGTGCCCCTGAGCTGGTGGTAGAGTCTCCCATTGAAGGAAAAAACGTTGGTGGTCAGGGTAAACTCCAGAAGGGAAAGGACGAAGAGGCTGTGGGCGCGGTACTGACAACCACGGGTACTTAAGAAGTGCTCAACCGCTTTTATTCCAAGGGTGTGAGGAATGTTGGAATAGAGGGCCTCCACGTCGATACTCGCCAGGAGGCTCGTATTATCGACGTGGATTCCCTCCAATTGTTTGAGCAGATGTGTGGTGTCCCGAGTGTATGAAGGTAGGGAAGGTAACGAAAGGGGCCAGAACGCGGTCCACGTAGATCCCTACATTTTGAGATAAATTGCCTACCCCTGACACAATGGGGCGTCCTTTCAAAGGACGTGTTCCCTTGTGTAGCTTGGGTAGACAATAGAATGTCGCCAGACGTGGATGAGTGGGCAGCATAAATTTATGCTCATCATCAGAGATAATAGACGCGGTTCTAGCGTCATCTAAGATGTTTTTAAGCTGTAGTTTGAATTTGTTCAGCGGGTTCACGGATAGAACCTCGTACGTGGATGAATCCCTCAGCAGGGCCTCGCACATATCTGTATACTGACCATGGTCCATAACCACCGTGTTGCCTCCCTTATCGGAGGGCTTGATCACTATAGAGCGATCAGTCTCCAGGCTGGATATAGCGCTGGCATGGACCTGGTCAATATTGGAGAAATGCGAGGGACGTAGATTCTCAATCTCCTGCGAGACCGTGCTGAAGAAGACATCCACACACGACAGCTCGCCCAGATTAGGTGGCATCTTATTGCTTTTCAGCTTCAAGTTGGTAAATGGTCCCTGTCCTTCTTGTTTGTCTAGTTCTCCGTCTAATCCATATAAAGGCGGACGTCCGCCAGAATGTCAAGAGGTATACCTAGCTCACGGCACTGTCTTTTATCCTGAAGTTTGTGGAACTTGTGCCAACGGAGTTTCCGGACAAAAAGATTTAAATCCTTAAAGGTATCAAAGTGGTTGAAGGAAGGGGTCGGGACAAAGGAGAGACCTAGTTGTAGGACCTCTATCTCGGTAGAATTAAGACTGCGGGATGAGAGGTTAACTACTTGTGGACCTAAGGGTTTGGAGGTGGTTGCATACGGTTCCGCAGTGGGTATGTCTGCTGCGGGGTTGGTGGGCCCTGGTGTTGACCCGTCCCTCCTAAAAAACGGGGGTTAGGAGTACCTTGGTATTGACCCCGCCCTCGTGAGTTCCCTTTTTGTCGCCCACGTCGGTTTCCTCCCCGGGATGACGATCTGGAGCCCTTTGATGTATTATCCGAGTCGGAGCAGTCAGTTTCAGTGGATGACTGTTCGGTTTGGGCTCCCGTGGGTTCCCTCCTGTTGGCAATAGAAGAGTAAACTCTGTTATCCTTGAAATCAGCCAGATCTCTTACAAACTGCCGATGTTTGCGCTCCTTGAGATGGTATTGGTATTTCTCAAGGAGGTTCTGAAGTTGTTTCTCTTTATTCGCAAACTCGGCTTCTTGCGAAAAGATCTGGGCTGATTCAATACTTGTACTTAACTTTTTATTCAAGCTCTCCAAGTTATTTTGTTCTTCTATAAGAAGGAGGCGCATTAGTCTCAGGGAACTTTCGGTGGCTTCGTTTTCCCACTTACTAAGGAAGCCTGGATTACGGAATCTAACTCCTGGTAGGAGTGCAATCCTGAGACCTCTAGGCACAATACCGTGCTTAAGGTAACTTTCCAAGCTCTGCACCTCCCACCAGGAGAGAATTTGGTCCTTATATGTATCGGTCAGCTCCTTGAATGCTGCGTTGAACGATGGAGTATACTTTTTCTGTGAGAATTCTTTTTCTGAAAAAATCTCTCTAGCCTCAGTGAGCCAATTTTCTGCACTAAAGCCAGTGGCTAGAAAACCTGCCATGCCTGGTGAAAAATATAGAATGAGAAAACCAGAGAGGCCGGATTTGGCGACCGGGCCTGCTTAATCCCAAATTAAATAGCGTGCGTACTGATCCAGCGGAACAGAGGGATAAAACTTAACATTTAATGTCAGTAAATTCTAAAATAGATAGGTAGACACCAGAGGATGAGCCTCTACAACAAACAATAATTAAAGACAGCCCTATGGGCATAAACTGTACATATACATACAAAATGTGGCCAAGGTGGTATAAGTAAAAAGTTAGGAACGTTCTCACCCGATTAACGACCAGGGTTTCTCGCAGAGATGGCTAATGAGTGGAGAGGATCCTGGAATACTTGATGGCCACACTTGAGACAAGTAGGTATAGGTGCCCCTTTGACATAGGTGGGTAACAGGGCGATTAACCCTAGACGGCCCTGAATAGGGGGCAGGGGCTAGTACGCCCTACCTACCTATACGGGGAACTTGCCCCGCAAGGAGCGTCCCCGTCCGGATACCTGGCCCTGGGGGGACAGATTCCCTAGTAATCCCTAAAAAGATTTTGCTCCCTACGTGTCACGTTTCAAGTTCGTGAAGAATATCGTCAGGGGAGATCAAATGGTGGTCACAGGGCTATGGATGGGGCCTGTGCAACCATTGAGAGGGGGGAAAAATAGTACAAAAAGAGGGGAAGGTAAGGTCAAGTGTCTATCAGTGTGTATAGCCAGTCAGGCTGAATCACACAGGACACGACCGCATCAAGGTTCTCTATCCAAAAAAGTACAGCTGCATCAGTGGGTGCCAACTATAAAGGATAAGAGGGGCCACAGGATGGTCAATCCAGGGGCAGGCTGTCAGCAGAGTGTACTCACCACTCTGTGTCTTTTTAAATGTGCTCCACAGCCGCCGATTTCCACTGTAACTTCCTACTTCCGGACATGTGACTCTGTGAAAGGAAGTCACATGTCCGGTGGAACGCAGGAAGGGAGCGTGCGTTCCAGCCGGACGCGGCCCGTGGAGCGCGGCGCCAGAGAATGACGCCGCGCATCACGTGATAGTAATCACATGACCGAAGGCCAAGGGGCGCGCCGGGCCGGGAAGACCACGCCCACCACCCGAGAAGCCAATGTGGAGGCATTTGTTATATATATACAGGGGGCGGTTATGGTGCACAGGGCGATAAAAATTGAACACAATGGTGAATGCAGTTCAATTAATCGCCAGGGGGACCCATGGTAGATAGGATCCATGGTAACAATATGAATAAATAAACTTAGCCAGGCTATTAGAGGCGGGTTTAAATACGCACCGGCCACAGGAGGGGTATAACTGGCCCAGTGAGGGAAGAGAGAAGTACAGAAGGATGAGGCAATTAAATGTAGCAGCTAAAATTAAGCTGCTCATTTAGGCCCAGAGGGGTCATTGTTTTTAGGTAGTAGATCCAGCGCAATTCTCGCTGTAATATGGCGCGGTCCCAATCACCTCCACGCTTGGGGGGTAGGACGCGGTCTATACCCATTACGGAAATGCGGGCTTTACCATTATGTTGGCTATGAACATGGTTGGCGACAGGGGTGTCTTTTGCTTTAGCTATGTCGCCAAGATGTTCGCCAATGCGTCTTCGTAACTCGCGGATGGTTTTTCCTACATAGCCTTTCCCGCATTCGCACGATAGAAGGTAAATGACGCCGCGGGTCCTACAGTTAATGAAGTGGTGTATGCGATATTCCTTTCCTGTAACCGTACTGCTAAAGTCTTTACCAGATTTCAAGTAGGGACAGGCAATGCACCCACTACATCTAAAGCACCCCTTAATGTCGGATTTAAGCCAAGTAGAGCCTGATACAATAGGTGGGGGTGTAAATTCACTCGACACGAGTGTGTCACGGAGGCTGCGTCCTCGCCGGTACGTGACGTGAGGGTAGTCCCCCACCACTTCTCTCAGATCTGGGTCTAATTGGAGGATGCCCCAATTTTTTTGGAGGATATGTCTAATGTCACCTGCCGCCCTATCAAAGGTCATGATGGGGCGAATGATGTTTAAAGGTGGCGTTGTACAGGGTTTGGGAATAAGGAGGGATATTCTATCTGCGTGTAAAGCAAACTGGAACGCTCTCCTTAAGACTTTATCGGGATAGCCGCCGAAAGACTTTATCGGGAAAACGAAGCCACCGAAAGTTCCCTGAGACTAATGCGCCTCCTTCTTATAGAAGAACAAAATAACTTGGAGAGCTTGAATAAAAAGTTAAGTACAAGTATTGAATCAGCCCAGATCTTTTCGCAAGAAGTCGAGTTTGCGAATAAAGAGAAACAACTTCAGAACCTCCTTGAAAAATATCAATACCATCTCAAGGAGCGCAAGCATCGGCAGTTTGTAAGAGATCTGGCTGATTTCAAGGATAACAGAGTTTACTCTTCTATTGCCAACAGGAGGGAACCCACGGGAGCCCAAACCGAACAGTCATCCACTGAAACTGACTGCTCCGACTCGGATAATACATCAAAGGGCTCCAGATCGTCATCCCGGGGAGGAAACCGACGTGGGCGACAAAAAGGGAACTCACGAGGGCGGGGTCAATACCAAGGTACTCCTAACCCCCGTTTTTTAGGAGGGACGGGTCAATACCAGGGCCCACCGATCCCGCAGCAGACATACCCACTGCGGAATCGTATGCAACCACCTCCAAACCCTTAGGTCCACAAGTAGTTAACCTCTCATCCCGCAGTCTTAATTCTACCGAGATAGAGGTCCTACAACTAGGTCTCTCCTTTGTCCCGACCCCTTCCTTCAACCACTTTGATACCTTTAAGGATTTAAATCTTTTTGTCCGGAAGCTCCGTTGGCACAAGTTCCACAAACTTCAGGATAAAAGACAGTGCCATGAGCTAGGTATACCTCTTGACATTCTGGCGGACGTTCGCCTTTTATATGGACAAGACGGAGAACTAGACAAACAAGAAGGACAGGGACCATTTACCAATTTGAAGCTGAAAAGCAATAAGATGCCACCTAATCTGGGCGAGCTGTCGTGTGTGGATGTCTTCTTCAGCACGGTCTCGCAGGAGATTGAGAATCTACGTCCCTCGCATTTCTCCAATATTGACCAGGTCCATGCCAGCGCTATATCCAGCCTGGAGACTGATCGCTCTATAGTGATCAAGCCCTCCGATAAGGGAGGCAACACGGTGGTTATGGACCATGGTCAGTATACAGATATGTGCGAGGCCCTGCTGAGGGATTCATCCACGTACGAGGTTCTATCCGTGAACCCGCTGAACAAATTTAAACTACAGCTTAAAAACATCCTAGATGACGCTAGAACCGCGTCTATTATCTCTGATGATGAGCATAAATTTATGCTGCCCACTCATCCACGCCTGGCGACATTCTATTGTCTACCCAAGTTACACAAGGGAACACGTCCTTTGAAAGGATGCCCCATTGTATCAGGGGTAGGCAATTTATCTCAAAATGTAGGGATCTACGTGGACCGCGTTCTGGCCCCTTTCGTTACCTCCCTACCTTCGTACACTCGGGACACCACACATCTGCTCAAACAATTGGAGGGAATTCACGTCGATAATACGAGCCTTCTGGCGAGCATCGACGTGGAGGCCCTCTATTCCAACATTCCTCACACCCTTGGAATAAAAGCAGTTGAGCACTTCTTAAGTACCCGTGGTTGTCAGTACCGCGCCCACAGCCTTTTCGTCCTTTCCCTTCTGGAGTTTACCCTGACCACCAACGTTTTTTCCTTCAATGGGAGACTCTACCACCAGCTCAGGGGCACCGCGATGGTGTGTTCCTGTGCCCCTTCGTACGCTAATCTGTTCCTGGGCTGGTGGGAGGAGACCATGGTCTTCAGGGATGAACATTCCACACTTATGGACTGTATAGGCATGTGGGCGCGGTACATAGATGACATTTTCATCATCTGGAACGGGAACGATTCCTCGTTCCGTTCACTGGTGGAGATGTTCAATAACAACCAGATCGGCATGCACTTCACCTGTGAGGTTGGGGGCAGCAGGTTACCTTTTCTTGATGTCCTCATATCTCAAACATCTTCTGGTGACTTGGAGACGTCGATTTATCGCAAGCCGACGTCTACCAATACCCTGCTTAGGTGGGAGAGCAGTCATCCTCTCCCACTTAGGCGGGGTATTCCCAAAGGGCAGTACCTCAGGATTAGGAGAAACTGCTCCTCAAAACGGGAATTACATCAGACAAGCTGCCGACCTGCGTACAAGGTTTCGACAGCGTGGCTATCCTGATAAAGTCTTAAGGAGAGCGTTTCCAGTTTGCTTTACACGCAGATAGAACTATCCCTCCTTATTCCCAAACCCTGTACAACGCCACCTTTAAACATTATTCGCCCCATCATGACCTTTGATAGGGCGGCAGGTGACATTAGACATATCCTCCAAAAAAATTGGGGCATCCTACAATTAGACCCAGATCTGAGAGAAGTGGTGGGGGACTATCCTCACGTCACGTATCGGCGAGGACGCAGCCTCCGTGACACACTCGTGTCGAGTGAATTTACACCCCCACCTATTGTATCAGGCTCTACTTGGCTTAAATCCGACATTAAGGGATGCTATAGATGTAGTGGGTGCATTGCCTGTCCCTACTTGAAATCTGGTAAAGACTTTAGCAGTACGGTTACAGGAAAGGAATATCGCATACACCACTTCATTAACTGTAGGACCCGCGGCGTCATTTACCTTCTATCGTGCGAATGCGGGAAAGGCTATGTAGGAAAAACCTATCCGCGAGTTACGAAGACGCATTGGCGAACATCTTGGCGACATAGCTAAAGCAAAAGACACCCCTGTCGCCAACCATGTTCATAGCCAACATAATGGTAAAGCCCGCATTTCCGTAATGGGTATAGACCGTGTCCTACCCCCCAAGCGTGGAGGTGATTGGGACCGCGCCATATTACAGCGAGAATTGCGCTGGATCTACTACCTAAAAACAATGACCCCTCTGGGCCTAAATGAGCAGCTTAATTTTAGCTGCTACATTTAATTGCCTCATCTTCTGTACTTCTCTCTTCCCTCACTGGGCCAGTTATACCCCTCCTGTGGCCGGTGTGTATGTAAACCCGCCTCTAATAGCCTGGCTAAGTTTATTTATTCATATTGTTACCATGGATCCTATCTACCATGGGTCCCCCTGGCGATTAATTGAACTGCATTCACCATTGTGTTCAATTTTTATCGCCCTGTGCACCAAACCGCCCCCTGTATATATATAACAAATGCCTCCACATTGGCTCTCGGGTGGTGGGCGTGGTCTTCCTGGCCTGGCGCGCCCCTTGGCCTTCGGTCATGTGATTATTATCACGTGATGCGCGGCGTCATTCTCTGGCGCCGCGCTCCACGGGCCGCGTCCGGCTGGAACGCACGCTCCCTTCCTGCGTTCCACCGGACATGTGACTTCCTGTTCACAGAGTCACATGTCCGGAAGTAGGAAGTTACAGTGGAAATCGGCGGCTGTGGAGCACATTTAAAAAGACACAGAGTGGTGAGTACACTCTGCTGACAGCCTGCCCCTGGATTGACCATCCTGTGGCCCCTTCTATCCTTTATAGTTGGCACCCACTGGTGCAGCTGTACTTTTTTGGATAGAGAACCTTGATGCGGTCGTGTCCTGTGTGATTCAGCCTGACTGGCTATACACACTGATAGACACCTGACCTTACCTTCCCCTCTTTTTGTACTATTTTTCCCCCCTCTCAATGGTTGCACAGGCCCCATCCATAGCCCTGTGACCACCATTTGATCTCCCCTGATGATATTCTTCACGAACTGAAACGTGACACGTAGGGAGCAAATTTTTTTAGGGATTACTAGGGAATCTGTCCCCCCAGGGCCAGGTATCCGGACGGGGACGCTCCTTGCGGGGCAAGTTCCCCGTATAGGTAGGTAGGGTGTACTAGCCCCTGCCCCTATTCAGGGCCGTCTAGGGTTAATCGCCCTGCTACCCACCTATGTCAAAGGGGCACCTATACCTACTTGTCTCCAGTGCGGCCATCAAGTATTCCAGGATCCTCTCCATCATTAGCCATCTCTGCGAGAAACCCTGGTCGTTAATCGGGTGAGAACGTTCCTGATTTTATTACTTATACCACCTTGGCCACATTTTGTATGTATATGTACAAGTTTATGCCCATAGGGCTGTCTTTAATTATTGTTTGTTGTAGAGGCTCATCCTCTGGTGTCTACCTATCTATTTTAGAATTTACTGGCATTAAATGTTAAGTTTTATCCCTCTATTCCGCTGGATCAGTACATACGCAGTTTCATATTCTCACTATTTTGATCATATAAGCTCCATAGAAAATGTGTTGCACCACTCTTCCCAGGCTCTACCTGGAGCTGTCAGATGTTAAAGGAATCCTGTCACCCCCCCAAAACTCCTTTTTTTATTTTTGGGCATATTCAAATCCTTATTGGATGACTATTCCCTATCTAGGGCTCTTACCTTGTTCTGTGGCTTGGTTTCACTAAAAATCAAACTTTTAAAATATGCAAATGACTTCACTACCAGCAAGTAGGGCGTCTACTTGCTGGTAGCCGCCGCATCCTCCTTAAAAAAAAAAAACACCTTCTTCTCCTGTTGATTGACAGGAGAAGGGGGCTGGCCCTGTCTGCAATTCAAATCCCGTGCCTCACGTGTCTTCATTCGGCATAGGCGTTCTGGTTCAGTGGATCTTAATCCAATAGAAAACTTGTCTGGTGACATAAAAAATGTAGAACAGGTGTTCCTAATAATTCTTTAGGTGAGTGTGTGTGTGTGTGTATGTATATATATATATATATATATATATATATATATATATACTAATATATCCATAGAAGTTAGGCAGCACTCCTACATATGCAGAGATGGTTATATGGTGCCCGCGGTGGTCCCTCGATCCAGGACGGGTAAACAATAAAGAAAGTCTGCAGCACTCCTTGAAGTAAAAAATGTGCAGTTTATTCACACATGTCAAAAAATAGACAACGTTTCAGTTCTCTCACAGAACCTTTCTCAAGTCAGGTGAGACTGACTGTATATATCTGTATATAAACAGATATCTAAATAAAATATACCATAATAGATAAAGTATCATTTCTAGTTAGAATATACAATAAATGTAAGTAATTTTTATTTAAAAATCCCATTAAAGACACACATGTTTCAAGTTAACATGGGTCTATGATGAATTGGCACTGCTCTATCTTTTACTATTGTTGATATGACTTCATAATCTCTTACAGGATAATGGCTGAGCATTCTGTAATACATTTACACCTTCAGTTCTAACAAGATTACATCACCATGAAAAATATAATCCCTGTAGCTGAACAGAAAACAACTGATTATATTCTGCACCTCTTACAGTGTTAATTTGTTACAGTCAGTGGAACAGCCATAGTTTTTCACAATAGGTTTTATTGCATTTACACACACTGATGTCACCCCAAGGTTGCATTTGTACTATTTTAGAAAATGTGAATTGTGCATAGCTATATTTAAATGTGGTTCATGCTTCCTACTGCTCAGTAATATTAATTTTCTTTACAACAAATAGGTGACAGTTTAATACTTTATTATATGCAAGCAGTTTTTATTATGTTTATTGCTATAAACCACAGCACCTAACATGGGTATTTATGGCTCGTCATTTTTAAAATATTTCTGCAGGGTATACTAGAGCCATATTCCTTCTTTTTTTATTTATTTTTTTGTTTTCAAAGAGTTGATACTTAGCACTTTGATTAATCTATTCTAGGGAAAAGGACAACCTCTATCATAACATTTAACCGATTTTTTCTGATCTTTTCTTGATATCATCACGAACACATGAATATATTTTGTAGAGCATACTGCATTACGACCAGCATTCCATTTTCAATGACTTCAGATGCTGAATATATATATAGTATATATAGAATGCAGCTGATATCTCAATAGAAGTGTAATGGTATAGAAAGGCGCTAAAATGATATACTTTATTAGAAAATCCTCAAATTAAGTAATCAAATAACATCTGACACAGTGATGGCTAAAGCGTCTATCAGGAGAGATACAGTGGGGCAAAAAAGTATATAGTCAGCCACCAATTGTGCAAGTTCTCCCACTTAAAAAGATGACAGGCCTGTAATTTCCATCATAGGTATACCTCAACTATGAGAGACATAATGAGAAAAAAAAACATGTGTTGAGTTTGAAGCAGTGGGGGAATCGTGTCACCATTCCACAGCAGCAAGATGGGTAGGTAACTTGGTAGCTGGATCAGGGTGGGACGAGAGGCTTGCAGTTCATTGCTATATGCCATCTTTATTAGTAGTATTGCATCGTCCATTTACATCTTACAGCATCCTATGGTCAGATGCTGTGAGTCAGGTAGTTGTTCAATACTAGGGATCAGCACTTGCACCCGCAACCACACCTTTGTTCACGGCCTCTGTTTAATTGTTGTTCCCTGTTGTTTATGGTCACATTATCCCCCATTGTGATTCTCCACATTGTATAGCCCCTTGTGGCCCAGTCTCCATGTCCTGTCCCTTTTGAGCATTACCTGTATCATAAATCATGTGATTTATATTGAATAAAATGAGATTTTTTTACCTTGCATAAATCCTTGCTCTTTTTTTGTACAAGATGGTGAAAGAACCAGCCACGTTTCATCTTCAATGACCTTGCTGATGGAAGGAGGTTCTCACTCAAAATCTCACGATACATGGCCCCATTCATTCTTTTCATCATAGGTATACCTCAACTATGAGAGACATAATGAGAAAAAAAAACATGTGTTGAGTTTGAAGCAGTGGGGGAATCGTGTCACCATTCCACAGCAGCAAGATGGGTAGGTAACTTGGTAGCTGGATCAGGGTGGGACGAGAGGCTTGCAGTTCATTGCTATATGCCATCTTTATTAGTAGTATTGCATCGTCCATTTACATCTTACAGCATCCTATGGTCAGATGCTGTGAGTCAGGTAGTTGTTCAATACTAGGGATCAGCACTTGCACCCGCAACCACACCTTTGTTCACGGCCTCTGTTTAATTGTTGTTCCCTGCTGTTTATGGTCACATTATCCCCCATTGTGATTCTCCACATTGTATAGCCCCTTGTGGCCCAGTCTCCATGTCCTGTCCCTTTTGAGCATTACCTGTATCATAAATCATGTGATTTATATTGAATAAAATGAGATTTTTTTACCTTGCATAAATCCTTGCTCTTTTTTTGTACAAGATGGTGAAAGAACCAGCCACGTTTCATCTTCAATGACCTTGCTGATGGAAGGAGGTTCTCACTCAAAATCTCACGATACATGGCCCCATTCATTCTTTTCATTTACAGGATCAGTCATCCTGGTCCCTTTGCAGAAAAACAGCCCCAAAGCATGATGTTCCCCCTCCCCATGCTTCACAGTAGGTATGGTGTTCTTTGGATGCAACTCAGCATTCTTTCTCCTCCAAACACGAAGAGTTGAGTTTTTACCAAAAGTTCTACTTTGGTTTCATCTGACCATATGACATTCTCCCAATCCTCTTCTGGATCATCAAAATGCTCTCTAGCAAACTTCTGATGGGCCCGGACATGTACTGGCTTAAGTAGGGGGGACATGTCTGGCACTGCATTATTCTAATCCCTGGCGGCATACTGTGTTACTGATGGTGATATCTTGCGTGGAGCCCCAGATCGAGGGAGATTATCAGTGGTCTTGTATGTCTTCCATTTTCTAGTAATTGCTCCCACAGTTGATTTCTTCACACCAAGCCGCTTGCCTATTGCAGATTCAGTCTTCCCAGCCTGGTGCAGGTCTACAATTTTGTTTCTGGTGTCCTTCGACAGCTCTTTGGTCTTGGCCATAGTGGAGTTTGGAGTGTGACTGTTTGAGGTTGTGGACAGGTGTATTTTATACTGATAACAAGTTCAAACAGGTGCCATTAACACAGGTAACAAGTGGATGACAGAGGAGCCTCTTAAAGAAGAAGTTACAGGTCTGTGAGAGCCAGAAATCTTGCTTGTTTGTAGGTGACCACATACTTATTTTACCGAGGAATTTACCAATTCTTTCATTAGAAATCCTACAATGTTATTTCCTGTATTCTTTCCCCCCTTTCTGTCTCTCATAGTTGAAATGTACCTATGATGAAAATTACAGGCCTGTTGAGGTTTATCCTCCATCATAATGTCTTCTTCTTTAACCGCCGCTTCTACCACCAGCTCAGGGGCGTGGCCATGGGGAGTCCATGCGCTCCATCGTATGTACCTGGTTGGTGGGAGAAGGAAATAGTATTTTGGGATGAGCATGTGATATGGTCCACATACATCTTGATGTGACTTAGGTACATCGATGATGTCCTGATCTTTTGGACATGAACAGTGGGCAAATTTAATGAGTTTGTGAAGGCCTTGAACATCAATAAATGTGGCCTTTTTTTTAATTTTGAAATTAATTCCACTCGGATTACCTTTTTAGATCTGAACATTATCAATGCTGATGATGGCAGGATCCACACTAGTTTGTTCCGTAAAAAAACTCAACAACAAACTGTTTCTTACATTGGGACAGCTGCCACCCTTTCACTCTTAAGAGAGGGATACCAAAAGGGCAGTACCTTCGGGTCCGTTGCAATTATTCTTTATTTGATTTCCAGGCCAAAGCCAGAGATATTGAGATGAGGTTTCTAAGATATGGATATCCCCACGGGGTCCTTACAACAGCTTACCAACATTCTGTTGCACGCACACACGAGTCCCTTCTCAATCCAAGGAGGAGAGAAATGGAACATGAGCAGATTCATCTGATCACCAACTTTAATGCAGCAAACCGCCAGGTTCAAAATATACTGCAGAGGCATTGGGGGGTTTTAAAAATGGATACTGACATCGAATTCCTGGTGGGTGTTCATCCAACCATTACGTATCGTAGAGGGCGTAATTTGAAGGATCGGCTGATAGTTATTTCCAGAACCCGCCTTCAGATACCTGGTTGACAAATCCCACACAGGGTACGTGCCACTACAGCGGATGTGTGGCTTGTAATTCCATTAAAACAAGACACACTTTTACTAGCACAACTACCTCCAAATCTTTCGCCATCAGATGTTTTGTCAATTGTAGGTCCTCCGGCCTAGTTTACCTGGCCACATGTACATGTGGATTACAATATGTTGTAAAAACCATCCATGAATTCCGTTGCCAGATAGGCGAACATCTGAATGATATTAGAAAGAATGCTGATACCCCCATTGCTCGGCACATCAATTTACAGCATGGTGGCAATGAGTGGACAATTTGCTTTCAGGGCATTGAAATCGTGAGACCTTCCCCGCGTGGTGGCAATTTTGATCAACGGGTCCTGCAGAAAGAAGCCCAGTGGACATTTAGACTGCGTACTGTTCGCCCTGTGGGACTCAATGACCATATTTATTTTGCCTGCTTCATTAATTAGCATATCATCTTTTGATTTTTACTGTTTTTGCTCTTTACCCTTTGTGTTTTGGTGCATGGATACTCTGCTAGTCTATGCTTTTCGATTCACATCATAGGGTGCTCATTTGGACTGCACATTGGCCTCATAGTTGTTTGTAAGGGTCCTTGTACCCACAAATTTAGCATATATGTGAAGGTTATGCCATGCACCCATGTTGACATATATATACTTCAATGGCTTTTATTTATCCACTCAACGCACTCTCTGGGCGATGTTAACAATTTTGATACATTGTTACAATAGTAAGTGGGGGCACAGCTATACCTTTTCGAGCTCCCCATTAGCATTTGTCCTGTTCCCATTTGATGTGTATAGTTTACCACTCGGCTTCCTGCCTATTCCATCCCTGCTGTCATCGCGATTTGGTGGGTGGACACCTCATTATGGTGGGTGGGTTAGTGCCGGCGAGTGAACGAGCAGCTTCGTCCGCCTCGTTGTCGCTCATCCGCCTCCACCTTTGCCCAACCCACATGTGGGTGTGGGGGGGTGTCTCTCCCCTATTTAAACTGGTGCTTTGTGCAGCCGCCTTATGGTCGTCATGGTGCCGGAGCGCTGTCACACACCACTAGTGTGGCAGCGGTTGCTACTTTCCTCCAGAGGCAATTGATATCTCTAGCTCCTGATTATTCCTATTTTGATTAAATGCATCAAACCATTCCGGAGACGCAGCATGTGGGCGTGTTAGCTGTAGCCTGGGCTATTAGGTAACTTGATGGTGTAATTGGGTTATGTGTGGCCCATGGCAAATGTGAGTGCATATCCTGGTCGGAGGTGCTATACTCGTGGCCCTTGACCTGGACATATTCCAGTTAAGGCAGCATACTGTTCGAAGGCCTTTTTTACACCCATCATACCATCAGCCCGACTACTTTTCTTGGTGACTATCTTATTGGCTTTATGGTGATATCGACCTATCACCAGCGATTAATTGGATAATATTATTCCTGGTGACGGCACCTCCTGACACAGTTGGGGCTTATGCATTTTACTAGTTGTCCCGGGATAGAGTTTATCAATAATACTTATCTCTCACTTATCTCTCCTAATACATGCTTTAGCCATCACTGTGTTATTTGATTACTTAATTAGAGGATTTTTTTAATACATTTCCACAATTTTTAATATTTTCTAATGAAGTATATAATTTTAGCTCCTTTCTATACTGTTACACTTCTAACTATTGTAGACAGATACTCCTTCCATCTGTTAGCAGTAAATACCTGATATCTCTATAGACCCCAAAACAATTGCTAATACTGACCAAATCACATTTGTAAAGAGTTGCCCTATAATTACTACAAAATAATGTATGATACAATAGTGAATGTTCAGTTTACTTGTATAAACCAATGCAGGTAAGGCTACTTTTACACTAGCGTTCGGGCGGATCCGTTCTGAACGGATCCGCTCATAATAATGCAGACGGAGGCTCCGTTCAGAACGGATCCGTCTGCATTAAAATGGCAAAAAAAAGCTAAGTGTGAAAATAGCCTCGGACGGATCCGTCCAGACTTTCAATGTAAAGTCAATGGGGGACGGATCCGCTTGAAGATTGAGCCACATTGTGGCATCTTCAAACGGATCCGTCCCCATTGACTTACATTGTAAGTCTGGACGGACACCCGAACGCTGCAAGCAGCGTTCAGCTGTCCGCCTGTCCGTGCGGAGGCGAGCGGAGCCAGACTGATGCAGTCTGAGCGGATCCGCTCCATTCAGACTGCATCAGGGCTGGACGGCTGCGTTCGGGTCCGCTCGTGAGCCCCTTCAAACGGAGCTCACGAGCGGACACCCGAACGCTAGTGTGAAAGTAGCCTTAGACTATATATGGACTAAGCCCTCACTCTGATATGATAAAATCTGAGACTCTCAGCCAATATATTTTGCTTAAAACACATCAGTGCCCACCTACCAGCGCCAAGGTGGTGTCAGTCAGGCATGTCCTACCCTAAACCTACCTATGCGGTTGGGCATCTACATTCAGGAGAGCAGACCCTGCACATATAGTGTGCTGCTCCTAGTTACCTCTGTGTGCATAATACTCCTGAGCAGATCTGTGAAGGGAAGCATACTTGCCTGCTTCCTGGCACTGGCTCCCAGCTCCTTCGCTCCACAAAATTGGCTGCTCCGCTGAGCAACCTGGGTGTAAACCTCTTGTTTGACACCACCATAGCCAATCGCTGGTGGCAGCAGTGACCTGCTTCCCTTATGTGATGTGATCATTTTTCATGACACAAGGGGAGCAGGTTGCTACTGCTGCCACCAATTAGCTGGGGAAGTGTCAAACAGGAAGTTTACATCCAGGAAGACCAGCGGGGAAGCCAAATCCATAAGACCAGGGCTGGAAAGCAGGTAAGTACCCAAAGATGCACAACTCCTTTAACCCTTATAAGTGTTTAGAATCTCAGAAAAAGCTAATTCATTTAAACATAAACAAAAGTATAGCCATAATAAATTAGAATTATAGATTGGTAGCCATTACAATGAAGTCCAAGAACCTCCAAGACAAATCATTGAAATCTGGGGGCAGTTAGAGTGTTATAAATATCTAGTAAACATGGAGACTCATTCAGTCCTTAGCAATAGCACACATCTCATTTGCAATGTGGTGCCTTGTGTTTTCCATCCATGTTCTTTTATATAGTATTATATAGGGTGAATCAAAAGTCTCAGGACACCCTTTTATTTAAGAAACAAAAGAAAAAAATGAAATATTTGAATGTCACAGCAAGTAATAGGTGAGGGGGTCTATCTTTTAGGCTATGTACCGAACATGGTTATCAACACAGAAAGTTAAAAAGTTCTGTGTTCATCACCAGGGACAACACATTGAACACGTCAAACAGCTGTGCATCACAGGGAACGTTCCCAGTTGATGTTGCAACTTTCTGTGTTGATAGAATAAATAGATACACTTTGGTATATAGTGGCTCACCTCTCTTATCACTATGGCAATGGTGCTCTGAGTGGTTCACCTAATCACTTCGTAGTGTACTATTATAATTGATTAGCAGGCACTCACCATCTGCATTTCACACATATATCACATTTATTTATAAAGGATAATTGTAATAAAAAAAATCGTACAATTGGTAAACTTTCTGTGTTGACTTTGAACCACAAGAGATATTTGCAAATCTGATTGCTGAATAACCCCCTTCCAATTGGAATTTTTTTTTTGCATGATACAATAGGCAGCTTTCAAGATGGTGGCCATGTTCTGGAAATAGGCAAAAAAATAGGCCAACCTCACTCATTTCTTTCTGGGGTATTCAGATATTTTTCATTTTCCCATATGTTTCTGAAATAAAGGGTGTCATGAGACTTTTGAATCACCCTGTATGTAATTTTATGTTTGTGTGTGAATAAATGATGTAAAGTTAGAATGCTTTCAAAAATAGAAGTGTTAAAGGGAACCTGTCACCTAAAAAATGCCTCCCAAACCACCAGCATTGCCTCAAAGTAGCCAGCAGTATGTTCCTAAAGATCCTTTTCTTCTTCCGGCCAGATGCACCAAAATCTTGAAAAACTAACTTTAATCGCATGCACGCGTTATGTAACAGCAGAGTTTGAAGTCAAGGGGGCAGCAGCCTCCTTGCTTCTAGTCAAGATAACCACGCCCCCTTTCCCTGCCCCTTCACCTTTGATTGACAGCCGTGCACGTGAACATCTGACGCACACTCACACAGCTATCAGCTGTCAATCAAAAGTGAAGGGGCGTGGTTATCTTGACTTGAAGGGAGGAGGCTGCTGCCCCCTTGACTCCAAACTCTGTTATTACATAGCGCAGGGGATTAAAGTTTTTTTTTTTTCAAGATTTTGGTGCATCTGGCCGGAGGAAGAAAAGGATCTTTAGGAACATACTGCTGGCTACTTCAAGGTAATACGGGTGGTTTGGGAGGTGCTTTTTAGGTGACTGGTTAACTTTTATTGTTTAATTTTATCAATTGAAATGCACAGTGAACAAACAAAACAGACATGTAAAACAAATCAATACTTGGTGTGATCAGCCTTTGCCTTCAAAACAGCATCATTTCTTCTAGGTACACTTGCACACAGTTTTTTGAAGAAACTCGGAGAGGTTGTTTCAAGTATCTTGGACAGTGATGATGAAAGGACAAAGGGGGTCATTTATCAAACTGGTGTAAAGTAGAACTGGCTTAGTTGCCCATAGCAACTAATCAGATTCCACCTTCATTTTGGACAAATCCTTTGGAAAATGAAAGGAGGAATCTGCCTGGTTAATATGGGCAACTAAGCCAGTTCTCCTTTACATCAATTTGATAAATGACCTCCAAAGTGCCCAAACTGCAACCCAAAACCCACTTATTTATCGTAAAGTGGCAACATAGCAATTTAACCCAAATAAAGAATGGGGGAAGGGCACTGGGGGGTCAATATACTCTGTTGGGGCCACTGGGGGGTCATTATACTGTATGGTGGGCCACTCACACACTATAATGACCCCCCCAATGGCCCCCTCACACAGTATAATAACCCCCCAGTGCCCCCCTCATATACCTATCATTGCTGGAAAACATAAAAAGGAACAACATGTCCGTAATTAGCCAAAAACATAATTATACACACCCAGTCCCACTCAGTTCCTTAATGGCCCCACATAGTAATTATTGCCCCTTTGAGACTGCACGCAGTAGTAATATCCATGGTGTGCACCCTTCACAGTAGCTGTGGCTAGATATGTGCCTCCTCACAATAGTTATGCCAAGATATGCTGCCTTCATAGTAGTTATGCAAGATTATGTGCCCTCTCACAGTAGTTATGCCAGATACTGTACAACCTCACAGTAGTTAGGCCAGATTATATGGCCCCCCTCACACTAATTATTACAGATATGTGCTCCTTTCACAGTAGTTATGACAGATTATGTGGTCCCTCACAGTACTTATGCCAGATGTTGTGCCCCCTCACAGTAGTAATGCCAGATTATGTGCCCCCTTCAGAGAATATAAAAAACAAACTGTAAATACTCAACTTTTTCCTCAGATGCTGACACTCCACAGCAGCAGCAGAAAACTGACAGACATCGCTCTGCTGTATAGGAGGAGGAGCACATAGCTGATTTCTGGCTCCTCCTACACAGCAGCATCATATGCGGCAGTACATCATGCTGCTGAGGAACATCAGCTGAGGTCATGATGTCACTGCTAGGCTGGGCCTGGAGTAGAGAAGGAGCATGTAGAGGTGAGCTATGGTTAGTGAATGAAAGGACTGCCCTGCTCTCTAGCAATGAGCGCTTTCATCTGTATTGATAGAAGACCTCATAGCAGCCAACCTTGTGCACGTGCCCACAGAGAGAGCCCTGAGTTCTCCCTCTGGCACATGTGCCATAGGTTCGCCACCACTGATCTTGGAGAACTAACCATAGATCTTCTATGGATGTAAGCTTACTCAAATCCTTCTTTCGCTTAATGTAATCCCAGAAAGGGTCAATGATGTTGAGATCAGGGCTCGTGTTCCAGGACTTCTTGTTCTTCTTTATAGTTCTTAATGATATTGTCTGCATGTTTTAGATTGCTGTCCTGCAGAATACATTTTTAGCCAATTTAGATGCCTTCCTGAAGGTATTGCATAATGGATAAGTATCTGCCCACATTTCTTAGCATGGAGGACACTATTCATCCACATAAGATTTTATGATTTATATTTCTCATTAGAGATGAGCGAATCAAAGCTAACAAAGTGGAATTTGTTTAGTATTTCAGGAAAAATTTGATTTCCTCGCGTTTCATGGTAACGAATCACAATTTCCCTAAAATGGTGGCTACACATGTGAGGACTGAGGACATGAGGCAAGGAACTCTGGGAAGGCGGGATCACGCAGATTGACATGCCAGCATGCAGCCAATCAGCAGCCAGCCAGCCTTGTGATGTCACAGCCCTATAAATAAATCCACCATCTTACAGTCAGACATTTTCAGAGTGCAGGGACAGATTTGTGAAGGCGCTAGGGATAAAAATTGGAAAAACCTCTATGTTTAAAAAAAAACTGATTTTTTTTTATAAGTGCAGGGAAAGGATAGGGGGAAATCATTTCACAGCATCTTAGTGCAGGGAGAGAGACGTCAGAAGGCGCTAGGAACATTGATAGGAAAGTGATTTACAAGTGCAGGGAACGATTATTTGGTGATCCAAATAGTCATTAGACAGCTCTGTCATTCCAGCTTTTTGTTATTGGGCTGCAAATGTTATGTTGAAAAGCCTTTAGTGGCTTATATCTTAGTATCGTATTCAGTATTACAAGAAAAATATATTCTCATTTCACTTCTGCAGTTATTTCTGTTGAAAGCATATTTCAGTATAAAAATAATAATATATATATATATATCTATATATATATATATATATATATATATATATATATATACGCACTTCACTGTTGCAGTTATTTCTAGTGAAAGTGTATAGGGGCGTATTTCAGTACTACAAGAAAATGATATACGCACTTTACTCTTTAATTGTTTTCTGATGAAGGCGTATAGTGGCCTATTTCAGTCCAACAAGAAAAATATGTTTTCAGGTCACTTCTGCAGTTATTTCTGGTGAAAGTTTATAGGGGTGTAGTTCAGTACTACAAGAAAAATATATTATCAGTTCACATCTGCAGTTATTTCTGTAGAGAGCATATAGGGGCGTAATTCAGTAAAAAAAAAAAAAAAATACATGCACACTGCACTGTTGCAGTTATTTCTGGAAAAAGCGTATAGTGGCCTATTTAAGTCCAACAAGAAAAATATATTCTCAGATCACTTCTGCAGTAATTTTCGGTAAAAGTGTATAGGGTTGTATTTCAGTAAAAAAAGAGAAATATATACGCAATTCACTCTTCAAATTTTTTTCTGGTCAAAGCGTATAGTCGCCTATTTCAGTCCAACAAGAAAAATAAATTCTCAGGTCGCATCTGCAGTTATTTCTGGTGAAAGTGTATCTGTCTACTAGGTAGAGCAGGGGTATATCACAGCCCAAAATTTGTGAATTTCACCAGAATATGTAGCAGACAAATTAGTGACATTTGTTTACCTGTCTACTAGGTATAGCAGTGGTATATCACAGCCAAAAATTCACCCGAGAATGTAACAGACAAATTAGTGAAAGTTGTTTATCTGTCTACTGGGAATAGCAGTGGTATTGTCACGGATGGTGTAACAGAAAACAAGAAGTTACAAATAAGGATCAATAAGCTCTCCCTGTCTTCTCTGCCCATGCAAAGATCTCTATGATAGATAATTGCATGCCCTCGTGCCTCGACTGTATGACACCTGAACACCCTATAATAGTGAGGGGACACGACCACTGGCTCCCTACATTTAATACAGAGGGAGTCAGGGTCACCTAGGATCAAGGCAACAGGAAAACACAAATACATGAACAGACTTATCTGTAGATGCATCAGTTGCAGCTTGCAGCATGAGCACACTCCAGGAAGTTGTATAAACCGCAAGGTGAGGCAGTTTGGGGAGGAGATATATAGGGAGGCAATCACTGCTAATAGATGACAACTGGGAGAGGGAGGAGAGATGTCAAAACGAAAGCAAAACAAAAGAAGATCAAGCAGGAGGTACTGAAGAACATATATCAGAAATTCTCAAAGATCTGGTGGTGACAGGTATATTATAGCCAAAAATTAGCAAATTTCACCCGAATATGTAACAGACAAATTAGTGACATTTGTTACCCCTGGCTGTGCTGAAGTTGAAGGTGACTGGGTGAGGAGCCAGGAGAAGATGAGGAAGCGGAGTAGGAGGAGGAAGCAACAGGAGGCAAACTGAAGCGCCCTGCAATCCTCAGTGATGGAAGGACATGCGCCAAACTGCTATCCGGCTCAGGCCCAGCCACCACTGCATTAACCCAGTGTGCTGTTGGGGAGATATAACGTCCCTGACCGTGCTTACTGGTCCACGTATCCGTAGTTAGGTGGACCTTGGCACAGATGGCGTTGCGCAGTGCACACCTGATTTTGTCCCCCACTTGGTTGTACAGGGAAGGGATGGCTCGCCTTGAAAAGTAGTGGCGGCTGGGCATGACGTATTGTGGGACAGCCACCGCAATAAGGCCTTTAAAACTATCTGTCTCCACCAGATGGAATGACAGCATTTTGCAGGCCAGTAATTTTGAAATTCAGGGCCAGGGTTCACGGGTGGGTAGGGGGGTACTTCCTCTTCCGCTCCAGTGTTTGAGAAATGGAGAGCTGAACGCTTCCGTGGGACATTGTGGAGATGCTTGGTGACCCAGGTGGTGGTGTTGCTGGCAGATCCTCTGTTTGCAGGGTGGCAGGTGGCACTGTCACTCCAGAGGTGGATGAAGAGGCCGAGACTGTAGTAGAAGAGGAAGCAGGAGGAGCCAAAGACCGTTGTTGGTTTTTGAGGTGTCTACTCCACTGCAGCTCGTGCTTTGCACTTAGATTCCTGGTCATGCAGGTTGTGCTCAGGTTGAGAACATTTATCCCTCGCTTCAGGCTCTGATTGCACAGTGTTGGAACTGATAAAATTGACATCTCTGATACAGCTTTGATGCAAATCTTGAACTGAATCAGCCCGGGTCTGCTTGATATGCAAATGAGGACCATCAAAGGGTTCTTGGGGCAGGACACTGATGAAAGGAAGATCTGCCAGGACTGTCTCACCCTGGGGAAAGCCTGACCCCCTGCTGATATTTACTTCCCACACCTGTGTCAGCAAAGACATACATGCTGGGATGGGGGCAGGGGTATATGATATAACTTTCTTCCTGTGTAATTATCTGCACTAACCTAGCTCACAAGTAGAAGCAATGGTGACCTGTGTGACAAGAGAAGTCTTTCTGGACTCTACAATCAAGAATGTGATTCGCTGAGACCTGCTGGAGAGGAGTGTTCTGAGTACAGAGTAAAACCCATGGCATGTGTGACAGAGAGAAAATGGTGTAGCTAGCTCAAGGATCTTGACCCCCTCCAATCCCCTCTCCCATTCCCTTAATTGTATTTAGAATGTAGGTATTTCCCTATTTGTAAATAAATCTAACACTGAGTTAAGATACAATTGTTCTTCAGTAATTTAAGGCACCCACAAAGCACAGCACATTCTACACACAGCGTGCAAACCACTTGTGTCTTGTTATCAGCACATTGTTTGAAGAACTGCCACGCCAGGGAACTCCTTGGAGCTGGCTTTTGTGTACTCGGTCCCTTGCTGCGGAGGGCAGTAGCAGGCGTACTGTCTGGGGGATGGCCGCTCTTCTTTTGCACCCTGCTCCCTCTTCTGCTGTGCTGGTGGCTCTGTGCGACCACCGCCTCTTCCTCCAAACTACACAGGTCACTTGTCGAGGACCTCATCGTCCTCCACATCATCTTCCACCCAGTCTTCACCCCTGCTCTCCTTGTCGGTCTGCACACTTTCGAAAGCCACAGCAGTTGGCACCTATGTTTTGTGCTGCGGTGGACCCCCCATGTACTCATCTTGAAACATAAGTGGTTGGGCATTGGTGTACTCAATCACTTCCACTGCTGGGGCAGGGATAGGTTAAGGGTGAGGGAAGGACGGGGGCAATGAGGATGGTATCTATGAGATCGAGCACTAGGTATGGGACCGGACCAGGCCAATAAGGACCATGTCTTGGTATCCACTAACATACAGGAAGGGGATTGTTCCTTAATTGGCACTTGCAACTACTTAGTCTAGTTGTAGGGTCACTACGGCGATGAGCCTCTTAGACATCCTAATCCGGGATTAGGAAAAGTGTGCTGTTCCTTCCAAGACCCAAGAAACTAGTTGGTAGTTCTCCAATTCCCCCATAACGACCAGATTACGGTATACTTATGGTGGGACCTTTGCTCCCAGTGAGAAAGTTCCTCTAGTGAGATGGATTCTACTCTGTCTACCCAAAGAGCAGTTGTGGGGGGCATTTCGGATTTCCTATTTGATGCTATCAGTAACCTTGCTGCAGCTAATACAATTCTCATTAGACCTTTTTTGGGTTTGGTGACTAATTCTGGATGTAGGAATAATAGAGCAATTTTGGAGCACATCTGAAGTTTTGAGTCATGTGTTTTTAGGATATGATTTAGCTTATCAAATATTGTCTTCCAAAAGGTCACTAACAAGGTGCAGGACCACCAAATATGCAGGACGGTGTCCTTATTTGTTTTGCATCTCCAGCTGAGATCAGAGGTGGTTCCATACATTATTCTTAGCTTAACTGGGGTCCAGTACCACCTAGTTAAGACTTTATATGCATTCTCTTGTATGGTGGTGCACCTTAAAGTGAGCTTAGGTGACACTAATATGGTGTGTATGTCGGAGTCTGTGAATTTCACATCTAGGTCTCTTTCCCATTCTTTGATAAAATATAATGATGAAGGAGACTCTGAATTTGGCAAATTATATGAAATGGTAGAGATTTGCTTGGGAGGGTACTGTACCTGGCTAAGTAATTTTTCAAACCAGGTGAGCGAGAGAAGAGTGATTGAAAGCATATTGCAAATCATTAAGGTGAGGTAAATTGAATTTAGCGCATATAGAGGGGGCATATAAGAAGGATCCCTCTTGGTCTAACAATTCTCTCGGTGAAAGCAACGAGTTTCTCAGTTGGTAAGGTAAGGTGGAGTAGCCCTCACCTGAGGTCAAGAGACAGTCGCCCACCGACATTAAAGATGAGGGGTATTTGGAACATGACAGTCTTATCTCAGAGGTATGCCAAACTGACAATGTTGCTGACAATATAGTATTGTCCTTCTGCTTATGAGTCAAACTTGACTACTCAGAGAACAGTAGGGATCTGAGTGGGCAATGAGACAAATTTTCTTCAATTAATACCCAGTGTTTATGAGCCGGTCTATTTGCCCAGTCAATAACTCTATTGAGATGGACAGCATGGTAATATCTTTTCAGATAGGGGAACCCAATCCCACCTTTTTGGAAAGGTAACAGGAGAATCTTATTGGAGATCCTGGGTTTTATTGAGCCCCAGATATAGGAGGAGCACAGTTTTCGGAAGGAGTCAAAGAGTCTGCGTGGAAGATGTATTGGTAAAGTTAGTAGTAGATAAGTGATTTTAGGAAATATTAGGGTATTGAACATATTTTGTTGTCCCAGCCAAGAAATTAAGGTAGGGGACCATAAATTAAGAAATTCTGGAATGGATTTTAATAATAGTGAGTAGTTTAGATCATATAGTTTCTTAGGGTCGGGGGAAATATTGATACCCAGAAATTTTAGGGATGTACTCCTCCACTCAAAGGGGGAGTTTGAACTTAACCTCTGTGATTCTTTAGGTGATAGGTTAATACCCATTGCTTGGGATTTAGCAATGTTAATCTTGAAGTTTAAGATACTGAAAGGATTGAAAAATCTTAACTAACACAGGGAAGGCTTGAGCGGGGTTAGAGATCATTAATAATAACTCATCTGCGTATGCTGCCTGCTTAAACTCCTGATCCCCACATTTCACTTCTCTTATCCCATGTGTTAACCTGATATGCTGTAGGAGGGGTTCAACTGAGAGAATAAATACGATTTGGGAAAGGGGACAGCCTTGCGTGGTACCGTAATTTATCTCTACTGCCTGAGATAGAACATCATTTACCTTGATATAAGCTCTAGATTGTTCATACATTGTGAAGATCACCCTAATGAAGGAAGTAGGAAACCCCATCTGGAGCAATGTGCATGTAAGGAAAGGTTATGCGACTCTGTCAAAGGCCTTTTCTGAGTCTGTACCTAATAACACCATAAACTCTTTCCTTTCCCTCACCGGAGATATAGAATTCAGTATTTTATATGTATTATCTTTACCTTCTCTGCCTGGTATGAACCCAGTTTGGTCGGGGGAATCAGATCTTTCAGCAGGAGTTTTATTCTAGAGGCGAGAATTCTGAGATATAATTTTAGATCTAGGTTTAGCAAAGATATTGGCCTATAGCTAGAGCATAAGGTTAAATCTATTTGTGGCTTGTGTATTAGGGTAATGTGTGCGTTTAGCGTTTGAGGGCGAAAGGGGTTAACTGAATTAGCGGAGTTAAAGGATTGAAGCATATATGATGACAAAGAGTCTTGAAAGGTAGTGTAATATAGGACAGGAAGGCTGTCTGGGCCCGGGGATTTCCCTTTAGTTTTAAGGTTGATGATAATTCTTGTAATGTTATTAGGGCGCACAAGCTTAAGGCTTGGTCAGTAGATATGGACTGGAAGTGAACATTTTTCAGAAAGGCCTGCGTTTGCTTAAACGTCTCCTGCTTGACATCCTCTGAGTCTGTGGAGTTAATATTGTATACAGTGAGGAACAGAAGTATTTGAACACCATGCGATTTTGCAAATTCTTCGAGAAATCATGGAGGGGTCTGAAATTCACATTGCAGGTGCATTCTTACTCTGAAAGACAGGATAAAAAAAAAAAAGGAAATCACATTGCATGATTTTTTAAGAATTTATTTGCCTTGCACTGCTGAACATAAGTATTTGAACACCTGAGAAACAGAAATTCTGGCTCTCAAAGACCTGTTACCATGCCTTTAAAAAGTCCACCTCTACTCCACTCATTAATCTAACTTAGTAGCACCTGTCTGAGCTCTTTAAAGTAACCTGTCCACCTCATAGTCAGTCAGACGCCAACTACTACCATGGGCAAGACCAAAGAGCTGTCAAAAGACAAAATTGTGGACCTCAACAAGGCTAGAAAGGGCTACGGGGCAATTGCCAAGCAGCTTGGTGAAAATAGATCAACTGTTGGATCAATTGTTAGAAAATGGAAGAGGCTAAATATGACTGTCCATCTCCCTCGGACTGGGGCTCCATGCAAGATCTCACCTCGTTGGGTATCACTGATGATAAGAAAGGTGCGTAATAAGCCCATAACTACAAGGGAGGAGCTGGTCAATGACATGAAGAGAGCTGGGACCACAGAGGTCACTGTTGATAGAACACTACGCGGTCATAGTTTCAAATCATGCATTGCACGGAAGGTTCTCCTGCTCAAGTCATCCTATGTCCAGGCCCGTCTGAAGTTTGCCAATGATCATCTGGATGATCCAGAGGAGGCACGGGAGAAAGTCATGTGGTCAGATGAGACCAAGGTAGAACTTTTTGGTCTAAACTTCACTCGTCGTGTTTGGAGGAAAAAGAGGCATGAGTTGCATCCCAAGAACACCATCCCTACTGTGAAGCATGGGGGTGGTAACATAATGCTTTGGGGGTACTTTTCTGTAAAGGGGACAGGACGACCGCACTGTATTAAGGAGAGGATGATTGGGGCCATTTATTGTGAGATTTTGAGCAACAACCTCCTTCCCTCAGTAAGAGCATTGAAGATGGGTCGTGGCTGGGTCTTCCAACATGACATTGACCTGAAGCACACAGCGAGGATAACCAAGAAGTGGCTCTGTAAGAAGCATATCAAGGTTCTGGAGTGGCCTAGCCAGTCTCCAGACCTAAATCCAATAGAACATCTTTGGAGGGAGCTGAAACTCAGTGTTGCTTAGCGACAGCCCTGAAACCTGACAGATCTAGAGGAGACCTGTGTGGAGTAGTAGGCCAAAATCCCTGTTGCAGTGTTTGCAAACCTGGTCAAGAACTACAGGAAAATTTTGACCTCTGTAATTGCAAACAAAGGCTTCTGTACCAAATATTAACACTGATTTTCTCACGTGTTCAAATACTTATGTTCAGCAGTGCAAGACAAATAAATTATTAAAAAATCATACCATGTGATTTCCTAAATTATTTTTTTAAATGCTGTCTGTCAGAGTGGGAATGCACCTACAATGTGAATTTCAGAGTGGGAGATCTTGTAAAATCACAGGGTGTTCAAATACTTCTGTTCCTCACTTTAAGTTGGTATGAAAACTATGGAAGGCCTTTGCAATGTTGGCATCATCTTGGATTAGAGGTTTACCTGCCTGCTTGATAGCCGGGATCCTGAATTTGTGTTTGCGCTGGCGTAACATTGCCAGCATGAACTTGGTAGGTTTATTGCCATGTGCAAAAAACTTCTGTTTCAGTGAGAGGTATTATTTGGCTGATTGGGCATTTAGAACCTTTTTCAGTCCAGAGGATAGTTCCTCCAGCTGTTTCTTATCAAGGGACCGCTTGTGTGCATACTCCAGTTTAGCTATTTTTTCGTATAGTGAAGCTATTTTAGTCCTTCTTATTTTATTTATGTGTGAAGCTATAGAGATGAATTCACCTCTTATTACGGATTTGTGAGCTTCCCATACTACATGTGGGAAAACTTCTCAAGACCCGTTGGTGGCAAAGTATTCCTTCAGTTTCTGATCTATCCTGTCTTTAACTTCCTTCTTGTCTAAAAGCGTCTCATTTAAGCGCCAGTCAAAGCTCTTGGGGGGAAGCACTAGGGGGGTTGAAGGTAATAAATACTGGGGAGTGATCTGAGTGTAACATGTTTCCTATTTGTCCTTCTGTGCACTTGTGTATATGAGTTGCAGGCAGCAAAACATAATCTAGCCTGTGATATGTATTATAATGAGAAGAGAAGAAAGTGTAATCTCTCGTTTTTGGTTTAAGTGTGCGCCAGGCATCAATGAGGTTACTGTTATGCAGAAGTTTTTTATGCCATTTAGCGTTCTTTTGGGAACGGTTGATATACCAGAAGATGTGTCAACCTTAGGGATGAGAGATATATTAAAGTCTCCAGCTATTAACAAACCTTAGCTAAACTCTTCTAAGGCTGGGTTCAGACCTGAGCGTTTTACAGTGCGTTCCTACGCGCTGTAAAACGCTCAACAGGCAAGAACCAATGGTTCCCTATGGGAATGGTTCTCACCTGAGCGTTTTACAGTGCGTACGATCGCTCTGTAAAATGCCCGACGCCCCAAGAAGTACATGAGCTTCTTTGGGGCGTCTTGTCACGCGTTCCCGTACATAGACTTCCGGGAACGCGCGACAATGGGCGTTCGCTTGTCTCTGTATGCGCAATTGCAAATGCCGGTACAATCGCGCATACAGAGCCCGACATCCCGAATGCTCAGGTCTGAACCCAGCGTAATTGTTGCCAGAAAGAGTTGAACCACTGTCTATGTGCTGTATTTGGCGCATAAATGTTTATAACGGTATAAAGTTGATTATTTATTCTCCCTATCACTAATGAGAATCTGGCTTCGCTATCAGATTTTGAATCAATCAGGTCAAATTCTGTGTGTTTGTGTATACTTAGGCTTATTCCCAGTCTATTGGAATGGGTAGGGGAACTGTGATACCAGAGGTTGTATCGGTAGCGTGAGAGATTAAGTATCTTGTTGAGTTTAAAATGAGTTTCATGGATAAAACCAATATTGACCTTTTCTCTATGTAGATGTAGGATTTGGCATCTTTTTGCGGCGACTTAAAGCCTCTCATGTTATAAGTGGCTACACGTAATTCTGCCATACCTTAATGTTGAGGTAATGAGTTATGCTAAATACATACCGCACAGTGGATGAGTTTTCTTTACACAGCTTGCAAGCTATAGGCCCGGTGTGTTTGTTTAGGTCGGGTATGGGGGGATAAGGTAGGCAAGGGTAGAGGGAACCTACAACACAGAGAACAAAGCAAAGAGTTACAAAAAAGCAAATACAAGTAATCCTCCAAATTTGAAAAACTGAGGGGAAAGATCTAGTCCCCAACCAAGACCATATAAGGTGTGAACTTTTGAGCAAATTCAAAAGTTGGCAGCTCTTCATTAGGACCTGAGCTGCCACAATAATGAGACTAAGAACATGTAATCCAGAAAAGAACACGAAAAACTAAGAAGAGGTGTAAAATTAAGATCTGCAAACATAAAGCTGGAACTCAATAAGTAAGGCTACTTTCACACTTGCGACAGTGTGATCCGGCAGGCAGTTCCGTCGTCGGAACTGCCTGCCGGATCCGCCGATCTGCCGCTGACTGAAAGCATTTGTGATACGGATCCGGATGCGGATCCGTCTCACAAATGCATTGCAAGGACGGATCCGTCTCTCCGCTTGTCATGCGGACAGACGGATCTGTCTTGTATCTTTTTTCACATTTTTACCGGTCTGCGCATGCGCAGGCTGGAAGGACGGATCCGTCATTCCAGTATTTTGAATGCCGGATCCAACACTAATACATTCCTATGGGAAAAATGCTGTATCCGGCATTCAGGCATGTCTTCAGTTTTTTTCGCCGGAGATAAAACCGTAGCATGCTACGGTTTTCTCTTTTGTCTGATCAGTCAAACCGACTGAACTGAAGACATCCTGATGCATCCTGAGCTGATTGCTCTCCATTCAGAATGCATGGGGATAAAACTGATCAGTTCTTTTCCAGTATAGAGCCCCTGTGACAGAACTCTATGACGGAAAAGAAAAACGCTAGTGTAAAAGTACCCTTTTAGACTACAAATGGCCGTCTCCAGGGATCCCCAGTTCCCTCTGCTTGTTTATTTAAAGGGCGTCAGTAGCCATATGGCAGCTAAACAGACGCTAACGACCCCGGGCGACAGCCAATTCCCAAGTGTTATGGTATTATGGTGGCAACCACTCATGTCACAACTACTCATAACAGTCAGAGACATGTAAGGCTTTAGCCTTCTTCTGAGATGATGCGTGTGAGTAATATGGATTATTATTTACTGGCATCCCTGATTGTCAGTTGATTCACCTTTTGGCTTGTAAACAGTCAGTGTACATTTGCCAGAAAAACTGACTGTCAGTATACTCCGTCCAGTATACTCCACTGACCGTACCAGGGGAGCCCTTGCTAGGGACACCAGACTCCCTAAATCCAGCAGAGCCTCCTCTGGAGTGTATCTTACCTCCACCTGGCACAGGTGGTTTAGAGTTTTTGGTGTACCTGCTGCACACAGCTTCCTGGCATATAGCGACTGATGATAGCCATAGCTAGTATCCATGGGTTACACCTGATGTGGACAGTCAGCCAGGAGTTGACTGGGAACTTAAAGTGGCCCTGGAAAAAATACTAAAAGTGGCCCTGTTTTGTAGTTGGGTCCAAATTGATGGAAGGCAGGGCCAGCAATACCATATTGTGGCACATTATACCATCCCAACAGAGCCAAATATCACAGTCCTTTACAAAATACTGCCAGCAACACAAAATACATCCCCAAAACTTCCACTGGCCAGATGTGAGGAGGACTCAGGCGGCCCCCTAGGCATCGGCCCACCAGGAAATTCCCCTGTAAGGTCTATGGCCAATCCGCCCCTGCCGTCAGGTCTTATATGGCCCGGCTTCTGACACTGCCAGCAGACTATTGGAGCAAGGTCCGTAGAAGGCACACCCCGGGTGGGTTTGGTTGGTACAATTCGCCGGGTCTTGGATGCAGATTTACGGTGTTTGACTGCCCCCTCCCAAAATAATGCTCTGTAACAGTCTTAGTAGCCTTGTAACGCTCCGGCAGGTCCACCATTTTCAGGGCGTTTCCAGGAGACACCTGGACAATCCAGTGTTGGAGAGGAGGTGGCAGAGCACTCCGAAACATATCAGCCAATAGTCTATCCAGCATAGCCGGGGGTCTCAGCACATCAGGCTGTAGCCACTTTTGCAAGAGGTGGATAAAAGTCATAAAACCGGGTCCTCGCAGGCTCAGCCGGCTTAAACCCCCACTGATGTACCCGCTGGGCCCAGACCAACACATTCACCCCCAGTCTTTCCAACATCTCACACTTTACTTTTTGGTAGTCGGCTGCTTGATCGTCCGGCAAGTCGAAATACACCCGTGTGAATCGGATGCTAGGAATGGAGCGACGACCTCAGCCCACTGGTCTTGGCCCACTGGTCTCGGGGTAACTTTTCCCTGATGGCCACTTTCTTGTACATCGCCGGGTAGGTTTCGACTGTAGGGGTCATCTTAGGAATCGCGGCACAGACTGCTTTACGGGCATCGTTGATGCATGGGGGTTGCTCTTGCTGTCTGCAAATCCATCACCTGTTGTAGCAGCAACTAATTAGTCTTCTGCTGCAGCTTATTAGCCTCGCGTTGCTGCAGGTTTGTCTCTCACTGCTGTAGATTAGCCTCCATGAGGGCCTTCACAACAGCCTCCAAAGGTTGTAATACAGCTGGTTTAATGTACGACATACAACCGTGACTGAAAAATGCAGAAACCAAAAATGTTTTTGCATTCACGCCAGCCTCACTTCTCTTACCCACATACTCCACAAATTGTGGGGTTTCGCTCTGGTAGATAGGGTAAGTGAGCGCATTACAGAGGCAAAATACAAGTTCTAAATTTTCAGGTGAAATTCACAAATTTTTGGGTGTGATATACCACTGCTATACCAAATAGACAGCTAAAAAAATCACTAATTTTTCTGTTACATTTTCGGGTGAAATTCAACAATTTTTGTTGTGATATACAACTGCTATACCTAGTAGACGTTAAAAAAATCACTAATTTGTCTGTTACATTTTCAGGTGAAATTCACCAATTTTTGGGTGTCATATACCACTTCTCTACCTAGTAGACAGGTAAAAAAAAAAATCACTAATTTGTCTGTTAAATTTCCGAATGAAATTCACCAATGTTTAGATGTGATATACCACTGCTATACCTAGTAGACAGGTAAAAAAAAAATCACTAATTTGTTACATTTCTGGGTGAAAGTCAGCAATTTTTGGCTGTGATATACCCCTGCTCTACCTAGTTGACAGCTTAATACATTTCACAAATTTTTCTGTTACATTTTTGGGTAACATTCAACAATTTTTGGCTGTGATAGACCCCTGCTCTACCTAGTAGATAGGTAAAAAAAACAAAAACTAACTTGTCTGTTACATTTTCGGGTGAAATTCACCAATTTTTGGGTGTGATATACCACTTCTATACCTAGTAGACAGGTAAAAAAAAATCAATAATTTGTCTGTTACATTTCCGGGTTAAATTCAACAATTTTTGGTTGTGATAGACCCCTGCTCTACCTAGTAGACAGGTTAATAAATTTCACACATTTTTTTGTTACATTCTTGGGTGACATTTTAAAATTTTTGCCATTAATAAACCCCTGCTCTGCATAGGTGACAGGGACCGAAATTTTTTAAAATAATCTGTTCCACTGGTGGGTGACATTAACCCATTACTGGCGATTAAAAACCTGCTCTGCATAGGTGACAGGGACTTAAATTTAAAAAATCTGTCTTTATTTGGCCCTTTCATTCAATCCTTCTGCTTTATTAACTTATCCCACATTTCCGCTTCATCCCATTGCAGCTATTGACCTCCCTTGGATGAGGTCTCCCTTTCTCATGCTCCCTCTCCGGCGTGGAACCCTGATAACCGTGATTAACATGGTAGGCTCAGAAAAGAACATTGAAAGTTGATAGAGAAGATATCCAAATGGATCGTGGGCGTCACAGGGACGTGCGATCAGGCAGAAGTTATCTAGAGTCAACAAAGCGGCAGAAGCTAACGTTTCCAAATCCAAAATACCCCAGTGACATTCCCTTTAATTTTGTATTAATCATTTCAATTACAGGGCATTTTAAGAGTCTTGTATTGTTATTTATCGCCACTCCCTCCCCGAGTTGGGTGTGGTTAATTGCCGTGCTCCCCCTCCTTTCCTTCAATTCTTCTGCTTTAATAATTTGTCCCACATTTCTTCTCGATCACAATTACATTTCATCCATTGATCTCCTTTGGATGTGGTCTCTCTTTCTCACGCTCCTTCTCTGGCGTGGAACCCTGATTCGCCGCTAAACTTGATCAACATGTTAGGCGCAAAAAAGAACATCAAAAATTGATAGAGCAGATATCTAATTGGATTGTGAACATCACGGGGACGTGCGACATGGTGGGGCAGTATGTTTGCACATGCCTACACAAACTGACTGATGGGTCTGCCCCTGCAACTTCTGGGTCTCAAAATTGGGCACATGGCCTGAGCTTGCCCTTTATGCCTTGGAGGTGCTGGCCTGCCCTGCAGCCAGTGTATTGTCTGAACGTGTGTTTAGCACGACTAGAGCGGGTTATCACAGGTTATATTTCTCAATGTTTTGGGGTGTACCCTAACTTTAAAAAATAAATTTAAAACCAAAAAGCAGTGTAGGCTACTACCTCCTCCTCCACAGGTGCTTCCACCTACACCGCCACATCTACCGCCTCCTCAACCTCCTACTCCATATGGACCTCGTCCTTCTAGATCAAGATTAATATTATTTATTTGTACGTATTTTATGTTATTTAAAGTAATTTCCCTATCCACATTTGTTTGCAGAGCACTTGCCATGCTCTTAACCACATTTTGATGCCATTTGCAGACATCTAGCCCTTTCCATGACATTTCTAAAGCCATTTTAGTGCTCAATAGTTCGGGTACACATTGACTTCAATGTGGTTTGGGGTCAAGTTCGGGTCAAGTTCGGGTACCAAACTCAAATTTTTTTGTGAACTTCGGCAAAAGCCGACATCCAGGTGTCCGCTCAACTCTGTTAATGACCCCAAGGGGAGCATGGCAAATTTTTCAAATGTTGCTTTATGTTTAAAAAATCTGGTTAATCTTTAAGTCTAACACTGTACTTCTGCTTTGGGATGTTATGCCACTTTCCATGCCACCATTTTCTGTTTCTAAATCTGGCCTATTGCAGCTGACATTAGTATTATGCTGTTGGTGTTACATCTACATGTCATGCAAAATTAACAAGTTATTTGTGCTAAATTTTAGTTTCATTGATGTCTTTACTTTCCTGACATGCTGCTCTGTTAACAATGTATTTTCTGCCGTACTTACAAAGCATAGCAAACCCCAGTGGAATTACATTATTTAGCAGGTTCAGTCAGGTTCTAAGCAGCTGCTGGGCATACATTGCCAAGTAACTCAGCGCATCGGAAAAAAAAAAACATCATTGTAACCAACTCAACTACCCTTGTGATGGCATATTTAACTGCACTGCAAATATTCCCAATCATATTAAATCATATAGTATCATTAAACATATTCCCTTACATTTCTTTTTATACTGGAAGCACTGAAATCATGCAAAATGCACTATATAAAAAAAACACACTTACACTATTTAGACCAATGTTACACATGTAGTACACCATAATACAATGGGATTTTTGATGAGTATGAAATTAAATGGATAATTTATTGCAGATGTTTATCTAAGTTCTATGTTAAAGGGATTGTCCACGTTTTACTATTGATGACCTATCCTCGGGAAATATATATAATTCCATTACCAGAATTTCCAGAATTGTGGGCATGTTCTGTGTCATGTGCAGTAGTCACTTTGCAGGCAGTAGGAAGGTGGGAAGCTTTATAATAGAGATGCCACCTCATCTTGAGTTAGACCTGTGGCTTTTAGTTTCCAGAATATTGAGTTACTTTTTGATCCTTGCCTGTTTATTGATTTACTTTACTTTTCTCTCCGTTGGCTGCCTTTGGATTGTCTTTGCTTTTGTGTTCATGTTCATGTTACTATATCAGTTTCCTTCAGGAATAACATTTCTACAGTCCAGCTCTGCTACAGATCTCAGTTTTCCAGCTTAGCAGCCTGCAGATGCATCTTTTCAGTTAGCCTAGTGATGTGTTTGCAACTTGAGTAAGGTCAGATATATAGTGTCTGGAAGCTGAGGAGCAAAGATGTGTCTCCACATAGCTCTGTTCCAACAAACTGAATCTGCCTTCATCTGCCCCTAAAACAAAAAAGCAGTATATAGCTCATCCCCGGACCGCTGACATCGCCCTTCTTTGTATTGGGTTCCGGTGCAACAGAGGGATCCCCACTGAACCTCAACACCAACAGAGGACATTACTAGGTACCGCAACCTGAATCGCATCGCCACACGGCGACAGACTCGCCTCTCTGTTTAAAGAAGACGGCGCCCAAATTGGTGATAAAGGGCTCAATAATCTATACCCTCACCCTAATAGGGGATCGCTACCCCCTCCTTCAATTTCCTTAGTCACTGAAAGCACTGGTCAACTTACTTAAGAAAGGCGCATTAGACAGCAACAGCTCGTCGGCCATCTTTCAGCTTAAAGACTTGATCCCCCCATTTACCAGCATTCCAGCACTTACCAGTTTTTTCATACCCATCGGACTCCTTCAGTCCCATTAACCTGATTCTATAGGCACTGCCTAAATCTCTTCAGAGTCTCAAGTCCCTACTCATAGGCCTGCAAACATCATATATTTTTCTCTCTCTTAAAGGGCCATTGCCCCAAATTTTCCAGTCCAGTAAATTCTACAGCTGGACTACAGTTTATATTGATAACCTACCCATATTTCAGGTCCACGGACCTTCTAGTCTAAGCCCTTACTACTGGGTGGGCTGTGACCCTCATAGCCTTTATAGTGACGACAAATAAAATATGTTGGAATCTCTAGTTCCTATGAAGAGGTGGAATTAAGCTTCTTATTGAGCCAGGTCTAACAGCACCTATGGTGAAAGTGGGAAGATTTAAAGGCCCCAGTCAGGACTCTCAAAGGCCTCCTAAAAGCATTTTACTGTCTCAGTCAGACATCGACAAATGTGTGATGAAAAAAACACAAGCACAACAATCCTCCATCCCTAAAAGCTCTGCTGGACGCAAACAGCCGATGCACCGAGACAGAGAAATTGACGATGAAGATAATGCTGATGACACACCAGACCTTCCTGTTTCTAGGTCCTTTATCTTACAAGCTCTTTCAAAGGCTCTCAATCCAGTCTTAGAATAACTCTCAGAGATAAAAAGAGAAATAAGACAGATTGGTCAGAAAGTAGAGGCACTTGAAGCCACACAGTCCGCCTCTTCAACCTTCTCAAACCAAACCTCAGATTCTCTGACCTCATACCAACAACACATTAATTATTTATATCACTATATAGAGGATCAGGACAACAGAGGCAGGAGAAACAACATCAGCCTAAGAGGAGTGCCTGAAACGGTTGACCCTGACGCCTTACAAAAAGATGTGACAGAAATATGCAGCTTACTACTCGGAGAAGATCTCTCTGAGCCTATAGTCAACGAAAGAGTGCACAGGCCCTATGGCCCAAACCCCAGCCAAGTGATCCTCCAAGAGATGTAATTTGCTAACTTTTAAATTTCGCACAGAAAAAACAAGTGATGAAGAGGACACGCAAAAGTTCACAAATACTATATGAGGGTTCAGCTATCCTTTTATTCCAAGACCTAGCTCCTGCTACCTTAAACAAGAGACGTATTCTTAAACCTCTGAAAGATTTTCTAAGACATAAAAGAATCCCCCAAAAACTTTTAAATAGCTGGTATTCTTAGATATCAAATTCAGAAAACAGTGGGTTACCTTTAAAATATAACTTTTAATTTTATATATATATATATATATATATATATATATATAACGCCCATATGTGAAGGGAGGGGAAAGGATAGTGGGGGAGGGGGCTGCTGGGTCTCTGCCTCTACTACGCACCCTAATTATAGAGACCCTATCCTAACCACCGCACACCTCCTGTACCGTCCCTATGTCCTTCCTTAAACAGTGCAATGACTGCCCAGCTTCATCCTGAAGGGGGAGGAAAGAGTGGGGCAGGAGACCCTAAATCACAAAACCACCTACACCAGATGTTGTGTACCCAGGTCCCTGGGACACAACCAATCTTTACAGCACTTGGATTAATAAACCCTGCGTCCTGCATATGCAGGCACTCAGGCGTCACAATTCATGTAGACACCCAATTTCAATAGTGTAAAATCGATGCTGGAATATATGCTTAAAAGACACCATATGATAGCCCGACGCATTTCTCTGGTCTTACCAGTTCATCAGGTGCCTTGAGACATTGATGTCAGCAAGAGAAATGGACTGTTCCTCCAAATGAGGGGGTTAATACAAGCATCACAAGATACACAGTAATTAGTAGCGAAAACTGTCTCAATATAAATGTCACTTCACAACTTCCCAATGTATTGGCAGCATACCAATATGCCAAAACTACATAGGGCGGTTTGAACAAAAGGATTACTTATCTTTAGGAGAGTCAGTCAGTGAACATGTTCCGAAGATTGCAGGCCTCGCATCGTGTTTCCTGCTGGCCTGGCAGCTGGATCCCGCGTATGCCAGTACCGCTCCAACTGCCGGCACGGCCGCACTATTTAAAGCCGCCTGCGCTGTGCAGAGACCGCCCATCCTTCCGATCACATGATCCATTACGTGACCGCAACGTCATGGTCATGTGGGGTAACATGTGATCGCAGGTCCTGCGACCACACTGTATCGGAATGAGGTACGTGGGGAGGCAGCCAGGTAGGGGGCGGGCAAGAAATGTTCAAACGCCGCCCACCTCTCCCACGTACAAAAATACCCTACGGAGGTATTAGATATTAGTCCCCGTGGGAGTAGAGCGGCAACTAATGTGCGGGGGTTAACTTAAAGGGCAATGTATCCCCACACCTTATATTAAACTAGGAAATCAAATCCATATATAGGGGCAGCTGTTCCTCACCTAGTAGTGCCAGAAACATTGCCCAGAGTATTTAAATGCCAGTGGAGGATTCAAAGGTTATGAACTGAAATCATTCACATCGTCCCCTACCCATCACATAGGGATCTTACTAATGCATTCACCAATCATGAGAAATTCAAAGAAGGAAAGTATGTCTCCACAGCAAGATAGGTAGAGTGAACTAAACCTATATTGAGAGCTGCGCAGGAGGCTTGGGGTTATTTCAAATGAAACAGCCAAATGAAAGCTGTTCATTTGGACCTCTTGGTTGGACACTTTTTAATTCAAAAATCCACCAAGTTTCTCTTTGAAGGATTTTTTGGTCCCAATCTCCCCCCCCCTGGAAGGGGGTAGGACAGCTTCAATGCCCATAAACTGGACCCGTGACTAGTCCCCCCCCATGGACCGATGTCACATGGGGCACCAGGGGGGTATCTCTTCCTTGACGTAGATCCCTCAGATGTTCCCCTATACTCCTGCGCAGCTCCCGTCTTGTCTTGCCCACATATTCAAGGCCGCAGCCACATTGCACCCGATATATTACCCCTCTTGTACGGCAATTCACAAATTGTTTAATGTCATACGTTTTGTTAGTCACATGACTCTTAAAGGTGTGCCCCTGCCTGATATACGGGCATGCGATGCATCCACTACAATGGTACGAGCCCCGAGGTGGTATCAACCAAGTAGTTGGTGCTGTAGTTGTCCCAGAGTAGTGGCTATGTACCACATGATCCTGTAGGTTGCATCCTCAACGGTAAGTTACTTGAGGATTGGGGGTCACCACTTTGGCTATATCTAAGTCAAGCAAAAGAGTTCCCCAATGTCTCGTCAGAATTCTTTTGATCTCCTCCGCCCCCATATCATATGTGCCAATCAGGCATATCAAACTTTTTTCCGCTACAAGGTCCATTCGGATGCAAAAGACCTGTGCGATCAGAAGTGAGTGCTCTTTGGTACGCTTTTCTCAGCACATGATCCGGGAAACCTTTTGCAAGAAACCTCTGACGGAGGTCCCCTGCCTGTTCCTTAAACTGCCAAATGGTAGAACAATTCCTCCTCATGTCGAGGTATTGTCCTGTGGGGATCCCTCGTTTGAGTGGCTTCGGATGATAACTCCCCCAATCAAGGAGGGAGTTAGTGGCCGTCGGTTTTCTAAACGTTTTCATGCAAATTTCCCTCTCAGGTCCTCTATCAATGTGAATGTCCAGGAACGGCAGGGACTGTACCGATGTCTCATATGTGAACTGCAGACCCAAGTTGTTTGCATTAAGGGTATCCACTAAATGTGAGAAGGTGTTCACCGACCCCTGCCAGATAATGAAAATGTCATTAATATACCATGACGTTGCGGTCACGTGATGGATCATGTGATCGGAAGGATGGGCGGTCTCTGTACGGCGCGGGCGGCTTTAAATAGTGCGGCTGTGCCGGCTGTCGGAGCTATACTGCCATACGCGGGATTCAGCTGACAGGCCAGCAGGAAACACGATTCGAGGCCTGCAATCTTGAGAGACGATCACCCACGGCAAAGCTCAACTGCAAAGAAACAGGGAAGACTGACTCCAAGAGACGAATACCACACCTCGTGCCCGCTTGATGTCGCCTACATCGGACACACTTACTTTATACCCCCCCTCCCAGCTATATATCTAAGTGGTTTCTGCACCACCTAGGAGCCAATAAAGGTAAATGATACTGCCTGCCTGTTAAAGGGAACTACAGCAAGATACCACAATACATTTGATATGACATTTAGCAAGAGTTTAAAGTGCCCACATATAGCACATAGTGGGACACTGCATCAAGAAGAATCAGGCGTGGATCAGCCAGGATTTCAACACACCAATGGCTGATGCATCGGACTAGATCATCCATGGTGCCACACCAACATTTTGACAAAACAGACCGTTTTCTTCTGGCTACCTGCCTCAGCTACTATTCTGATTCTGTTACCCGCCTAATGCCAAACATCTGATGCCAAGTGCTCCTTCTTTCACCCACCATCTTTAGTGAGTGCTACTATTGCCACCCACCTCCACACTGCTGCTGCCATGTCTACACTATGTCACCATGCCACTCTGTTGTATCATGCTGCTGTCATCTACACCCTATGTAACCTGGCCACTCGCTGGCCTCCACATACTGCTGCCAACTACATACTTTGTAGACTGTGATTGTGCCACTCGGTGGCCTCCCCATACTGCTGCCACCTCCACACCGTCATTGTGACACTCTGTGGCCTTCTGATGCTGCCACCATCTCCAGACTTTGCCATTGGGCCACTGTGCAGTCTCCTCATGCCACTTCCACCTCACCACTCTGTCATAGGGACACTCTGTGGACTTCACATGCTGTTGACACCCTCCCCACTTCATGACTAGGCCACTATTTTGGCTTTCGGCCTGGCTGACACAATTTATTTGACCTTTCTTCTGATCTGTCAGAAGGAAGGAAAAATTAGACGCAGAATACATCCGGTCTGTGTAGAGGCTGTAAGGCCTGTATGGTCCCATCAGAATTGGCTTATGCTTTGGTAGACAAAAGCAGGAGTGGGTACAAAACACAGAAGACATGCAAATATTCCATTCACATGTCATCTCTGTTTTAGATCCACTCTTGTTTTTATTGGCATAATACTGAGCAAATGCTGACCGAGTGAAAGCGTATGCTCCAAAGACAGGATCATTTTTGGTGGTTTATTGTTCTGATGGATCAGGGCAAAAGAATCAGTGATGTCATGACAAACTTACTGCTGACATCCTCTCCACTTTGTCAGGGGGGGCTCTACATTTATAAGGCCTCATGCACACGGTCGTTGTTTGGGTCCGCACCTGAGCTGCCGGATTGGTGGCTCAGATGAGGTCCCATTCACTTCAATGGGTCTGCAAAAGATGCGGACAGCACTCCGTGTGCTGTCCGCATCCATTGCTCCGTTCCGTTCCGCGACCCCGCAAAAAAAATATAACATGTCCTATTCTTGTCCGCTCTTTGCGGACAAGAATAGGCATTTATATTGAAGGCTGTCCGTGCCATTCCGCAAATTGCGGAACGCGCATGAACGCCATCTGTATTTTGCGGATCAGCAATTTGCGGACCGCAAAACACATCATGGTCGTGTGTATGCGGCCTTAGTGTGTAATAGAACAGGTTCTGTAGACATCTATGTGGAATGATCTGACAAGGGTGTAAAAGGAGTGCACTTCTTCTTGACACTAACATCGAACTACAGTTGCAGGAAAAAGTATGTGAACCCTTTGGAATTATATGGATTTCTGAACAAATTGGTCATAAAATGTGATCTGATCTTCATTTAAGTCACAACAATAGACAATTACAGTCTGCTTAAACTAATAACACACAAAAAATTTAATGTTACCATGTTTTATTGAGCACACCATGTAAACATTCACAGTTCAGGTGAAAAAAGTATGTGAACCCTTAGACTAATGACATCTTCAAGAGCTAATTGGAGTGAGGTGTCAGCCAACTGGAGTCCAATCAATGAGATGAGATTGGAGGTGTTGGTTACAGCTGCCCTGCCCTATAAAAAACACACACCAGTTATGGGTTTGCTTTTCACAAGTAGCATTGCCTGATGTGAATAATGCCTCGCACAAAAGAGCTCTCAGAAGACCTACGATTAAGAATTGTTGACTTGCATAAAGCTGGAAAGGGTTATAAAAGTATCTCCAAAAGACTTGCGGTTCATCAGTCCATGGTAAGACAAATTGTCTATAAATGGAGAAAGTTCAGCACTGCTGCTACTCTCCCTAGGAGTGGCCGTCCTGTAAAGATGACTGCAAGAGCACAGCGCAGACTGCTCAATGAGGTGAAGAAGAATCCTAGAGTGTCAGCTAAAGACTTACAAAAGTCTCTGACATATGCTAACATCCCTGTTAGCGAATCTACGATACGTAAAACACTAAACAAGAAGGGATTTCATGGGAGGATACCACAGAGGAAGCCACTGCTGTCAAAAAAAACCTGTGCTGCACGTTTACAGTTTGCACAATTTATTCGCAATTAAAATTGGCGATTCGAATATTCGCACTTAACACTACTGCTGACACATAGAAACCGTCTCTTACTCCTCAGAGGCCATGATCCTCGGTGACATTTACTTATCATCCACAATAATTCCTTGTATATTCTGACATACCTCCCCTCTTTGTTCAACAACAGAATGGCTTAAACAGAAGAAAATACACCTTCTGGAGTGGCCCAGTCAGAGTCCTGACCTCAACCCGGTTGAGATGCTGTGGCATGACTTCAAGAAAGCGATTCACACCAGACATCTCAATAATATTGCTGAACTGAAACAGTTCTGTAAAGAGGAATGGCCAAGAATTACTCCTGACCGTTGTGCATGTCTATAACATGGTTATAACGGAAAATAACGGAATCCATAAGACAGAAGGATGGATCTGTTCTTCTGCCCATATACTTGTATTATGACGAAATGCAAAACGGAAGCCTTTAAAAGGCATTCCGTTTGCTCTCCGTCCTAATAGAAGTCTATGGGAATCAAAACGGATCCGTCTGGGTCCTGTTATGCAAGACGGAAAACAAAGTCCTGTCGATAGGACTTTGTTTTCAATCTTGCATAACGGGACCCAGACTGATCCGTTATGCTTTCCCATAGACTTCTATTAGAACGGAAAGCAAACATAATGCCTTTTAAAAATGCCGTTTTGCATTCTGTCTGGGAATTTCGTTATTTTCCATTATAATCATGTTATAACAGAAAGCCATAACGGGATCCCTAACGCTAGTGTGAACTCACCCTAACTTGTATACAAACAGTGGCACTTTGCCACACATAAAGTCAATTCCATATTCATGCTATTATTTAGGTTTTCCAATGGTAAATATAATATAAGACATATTTGATTAATGTGTTTAATATCACATTTTCATTGAGTGAGCGAAAATGTGTTTAAATGTAAACTATACTCCATAATCTAATTTTATGTACAGTAGATAACACAGTCTAATTAACTCCCTAATCATGTATATAGAATAATTGTCATTCATTGTCATGATTACAAAACATTTTGTCACGCGGCATTAATTCTTTACATTGTTGACATATTAAATATTAATAGTAACGATTTTAAGAGCGGGAACAATGGTAGTGAATCAATGATGATTTTCTCTGTTTCTGAGCAGATAAGTTTATATTCTGTAATTTTTCTGAAGCGTAAGTGCCCAGATGCAAAATAACTATCTGCAAATTCAATTTCCCCTGTATTACATATATGTTAGATATATGTGCAAAAGGTGCACTACTCAGATTAATGTAGTGTCGTAATATAAGTTTTGTTGTCTATTGAAAGTAACAAAAAATTTATAATAGGGCCAACTGTCATCAATGGTATTGTGAGGTACACCCATAGAGAAATGTTGGTTTGTCACATAACAGTTTAATGAACAGTTTTATATCTATTACATAGCACCGCAGAATGGATAGAGTTACAATAACACATCCTCCTGTAAAACAGGTAAGCATGCTAAGCAGGGGAGGATGTAGACAGTGGAGGGTCCTTGTGCAAAGAAAATATTATGTAGGCTCTTCATAGTGCTTCTTATCCCTTACAATCAGTCTAGAGTCAACCCATCATCTAATTGATCAGAATCTATTAGAAAGTGTGAGACAAGAAACCCTTATTTTATAGTGTGTGGGGATTCGCTCTGGTAGTTAGGATTAGTGGGTGCAGCACAAAGGCAAAGTACAAGTTCTTGGTTCAAAACATCAGTGTTTATTCACACATGAAAGCAAAACAAAAATGCAAGTTGCTTGGTGATCGTTCACAAACATGAAAAGTTCATATACAAAACAGTCACCTTTTCTCCTGGGTGTTACTTCACACCCTGTTGGAAGTTCTGCCTTGTCAAGTTCACAGGCAGGCATTAGGCGGCCTGTTCGCCCTCACAGGGGTCTGAGCCCTCCAGACTGGCACAGCCCTCAGATCATAGCACACAGACCTCCTAAGCTCCACTGTCAGACGGAGGAAATCCTCTCCACCTGGCAGTGCTGACTGGTTTTTATGCCTGGCAAAAACCCAGCCTGAAACACCCACCCAGCACTTTGACTACTCCCAGTAAGAGCCATCAGCTATTATAGCCATGCTGAGAATCAAGGTATCAAACAGCGGCATAGGCATTATTCAAATTTGCGATATTTAGCAAATTTTTGGCCGAATATTCGCCATAAATTTGCAAATTCGAGAATTCGTGATCTTCAGTCATTGTTTACTCGATTGTGAAAATCAGCAATGTAATATATTCACAATAAATTTGCGATAAATTCACGCTTAGAATATTCAACACTATCGCAAATACAAATATATAGCAATATATTCTAAATATTCACGAATTCTCAAAGTGGCGATATTCGCAATTAAAATTGGCGATTAGAATATTCGCACTCAACACTACTGCTGACACATAGAAACCGGCTCTTACTCCTCCGAGGCCATGAACCTCAGTGACATTTACTTATCATCCAGAATAATTCCTTGTATATTCTGACATACCTCCCCTCTTTGTTCAACCCTGAGGGGGTGAACACATGCCATACAATATACTCAGGACAGGGCATCCGCATTTCCCTGCAACTGGCCTGCCATGTCTTCTACGGAGAACTTAAAGTTTTGTAAGGACAGAAGCCAACTCTTGACTCGGGCATTGCTCTCTTTGGCCTGGCTCATCCACTTGAGAGGGGAGTGGTCAGTCACCAGGCGGAATGTTCTCCCCAACAAATAATAGCAAAGAGACTCGAGTGCCCACTTAATAGCCAGGCACTCTCTCTCCACTATACTGTACCTGGTCTTGGCTGGGGTGATCTTGCGGCTTAGGAAGACAACGGACAAATGCTCCTCCCCGTTGACTTCCTGAGACAGTACAGCACCGAGGCATTTTTCAGAGGCGTCCGTCTGTACTATAAATTCTCGCTTTAAGTCGGGCGTCATCAAAATCGGGGACCCACTATGGTGTGGCTACCAGTAGCAAACTGGGGAATAAATGTCATGTAATAGCCTATCATTACTAGGAATGAATTTTCTTGTTTAGTGGTGACAGGTTGGGGCCAATTTCTTATTGCCTCTATTTTGTTTACTCTAACACTATTGTGCATTTTTTGGGGGTTAGCGGTTAGTCCAGATTTTCGAAGGGGGTTTACTACAGCCTGCACTTCGGAAAGGTGACTTTCCCAGTCGGTACTGTGGATGACAATATTGTCCAGGTAAGCAGAAGCGTACCAACGATGTGGTCACAGCACAATGTCCATTAGCCTTTGGAAAAAGTTTGGGGGTGCCATGCAGACAAAAGGGTAACACCTTATACTGGTATAGCCCCTCCGGTGTGATGAAGGCTGTATTCTCTTTGGCAGCCTCTGTTAGGGGTACCTGCCAGTACAAAAACAGAAAAATACCGGGCTTTTCCTGACCTCTCAATCAGCTCGTCTACCCGGGGCATGGGATATGCATCGAACTTGGAGATTTCGCTTCGTTTCTGGAAATCATTACAGACATGTCCGGCTTTGGTATTAAGACTATCAGACTGGCCCACTCACCTTTGTACTCCTCAATGACGTCTAGTTGCAGCATTAGCTGCACTTCCTCGAAGATGGCTTGTCGCCGAGCCTCAGGAACCCGGATTTTGGCCTGAGGCTCAGTGACAATGTCATGCTGGATTATGGAAGTGTGTCCATAGAGGTTTGAGAACACGTCCGTGTTCCTGCTGTGAACTCCCTGGCCTCCTGAGTCTGTTTAGAGGAGAGGCTCTCAGCAATAGAGATGGACTTGAGGTTTGCCCGGCGGTCGTTTTGCGGCAAACTTTGCTGGTTTGTGATTTACCAAACATGCAAAAATATGGCGATGTTCGCATGCGCCATATTCTTTTGCATTGCGCCGAACTTTGACCCATGACACATCCATCAGGTAGGACAGGACAGCCAATTGATATGTTTCAGCACATGGATATAACCCCACACTATAACAGAACTCAATCTGGCAGCCATTTTAAATTCTGTGTTTTGTCAGTGTAGGGAGAGGTTGCTTTGTGGAGTAGGGACTGACTGTTAGGGACACCAAACACTAGCTATTAGGGCCACAAAAGTCCTTTTAAGGACTGGTATAGGTGTGCTATCGATAGGTGTCATATACTGAGGGGTGTGACATACTTATAATATAATTTCTAACACAGAAAGTATATTATGGTGCATTCTTATTGTGCAGCAGTTGTGTGCGGTTCTGCTGCGATACCACAGCTATATAGAGGGACAAACGCTATTGGAATAACTAATTGCAACTGTAGTGATATACCTGTTACCCCTCTAAAAACTGATTGAGGGGTGTGATATACCTATAATATACTTTCTAACATAGAAAGTATATTATAGTGCATTTGTGTTGTGGAGCAGTTGTGTACGGTTCTGCTGCGATTCCGCAGGCATATAGAGAGGCAAGCGTTATTGGAACAACTATTTGCAATGGGTGTGATATACCTGTTGCCCCCCAAAAAACTTATTGAGGGGTGTGATATACCTGCTTCCACAAAATACTGATTAAGGGGTTTGATATATCTGCTTCCACAAAATACTGATTGAGGGTTGTGATATACCTGCTTCCACCAAATATTGATTCAGGGGTTCTTTATACCTGTTTCCACAAAATACTGATTGAGGGGTGCGATATACCTGCTTCTACAAAATAGTGATTGAGGCATGCGATACACCTCCTTCCATAAAATACTGATTGAGGGGTGTCATATACCTACAAAATATTGATTAAGGGGTTCTATTTACCTGCTTCCACAAAATACTGAATAAGGGGTGCGAAAAACCTGCTTTCACAAAAACAGTGATTGAGGACTGCAATACACCGGCTTCCATAAAATTTAGGGGTGCAATATACTTGCTTCCACCAAATATTGATTCAGGGGTTCTATATACCTGCTTCCACAAAATACTGATTGAGGGGTGCGATATACCTGCTTCCACAAAATACTGATTAAGGGGTTTGATATACAGTCATGTGAAAAAATTAGGACACCCTTTGAAAGCATGTGGTTTTTTGTAACATTTTTAATAAAAGGTTATTTCATCTCCATTTCAACAATACAGAGAGATTAAAGTAATCCAACTAAACAAAGAAAACTGAAGAAAAGTCTTTTCAAGATCTTCTGTAAATGTCATTCTACAAAAATGCCTATTCTAACTGAGGAAAAAGATAGGACACCCTCACATGTATTCCCTCTTAAATTGGCTCAGATCTCACACAGGTATATCACACCAGGTGCACATAATTAGTAGATCGTTACTCTGCATGTTGAATGAGACTTGCCCTATTTAAACCTCAGACATTTAGTTTGGTGTGCTCCTGACTGTTGAAGTGAGAGTGAGCACCATGGTGAGAGCAAAAGAGCTGTCAGAGGACTTCAGAAAAAAGATTGTAGCAACCTATGAGTCTGGGAAGGGATTTAAAAAGATCTCAAAAGATTTTGAAATCAGCCATTCCACTGTCCGGAAGATAGTCTACAAGTGGAGGGCTTTCAAAACAACTGCCAACATGCCCAGGACTGGTCGCCCCAGCAAGTTCACCCCAAGAGCAGACCGCAAGATGCTAAAAGAGGTCTCCAAAAACCCTAAAGTGTCATCTCGAGAACTACAGCAGGCTCTGGCTACTGTTGATGTAGAAGTACATGCCTCTACAATCAGAAAGAGACTGTACAAGTTTAACTTGCATGGGAGGTGTGCAAGGAGGAAACCTTTGCTTTCCAAGAGAAACATCGAGGCCAGACTGACATTTGCCAGAGATAAAGTTGACAAAGACCAGGACTTCTGGAATAATGTTCTTTGGACAGATGAGTCCAAAATTGAATTATTTGGACACAACAGCAGAGGACATGTTTGGCGTAAACCAAACACAGCATTCCAAGAAAATAACCTCATACCAACTGTGAAGCATGGTGGTGGAAGTGTCATGGTTTGGGGCTGCTTTGCTGCAGCAGGACCTGGTCAGCTCACCATCATAGAATCCACGATGAATTCTACTGTGTATCAGAAGGTGCTTGAAGAACATGTGAGACCATCAGTTAGAAAATTAAAGCTGAAGCGGAACTGGACCATGCAACATGACAATGACCCAAAACATACTAGTAAATCAACCAAAGATTGGCTGAAAAAGAAGAAATGGAGAGTCCTGGAATGGCCAAGTCAAAGTCCAGATTTGAATCCCATTGAGATGCTGTGGGGTGACTTGAAAAGGGCTGTACGTGCAAGAAACCCCTCAAACATCTCACAGCTGAAAAAGTTCTGCATTGAGGAGTGGGGTAAAATTTCCTCAGACCGATGTCGAAGACTGGTAGATGGCTACAAGAACCGTCTCACTGCAGTTATTTCAGCTAAAGGAGGTAACACTCGCTATTAGGGGCAAGGGTGTCCTATCTTTTTCCTCAGTTAGAATAGGCATTTTTGTAGAATGACATTTACAGAAGATCTTGAAAAGACTTTTCTTCAGTTTTCTTTGTTTAGTTGGATTACTTTAATCTCTCTGTATTGTTGAAACGGAGATGAAATAACCTTTTATTAAAAATGTTACAAAAAACCACATGCTTTCAAAGGGTGTCCTAATTTTTTCACATGACTGTACCTGCTTCCACAAAATACAGATTGAGGGGTGCAATATACCTGCTTCTACAAAATACTGATTAAGGGGTTATATATACCTGCTTCCACAAATACAGATTGAGGGGTGCGATATACAGACGTGGACAAAATTGTTGGTACCCTTTGGTCAATGAAAGAAAAAGTCACAATGGTCACAGAAATAACTTTAATCTGACAAAAGTAATAATAAATTAAAATTCTATAAATGTTAACCAATGAAAGTCAGACATTGTTTTTCAACCATGCTTCAACAGAATTATGTAAAAAAATAAACTCATGAAACAGGCATGGACAAAAATGATGGTACCCCTAGAAAACACAGAACATAATGTGACCAAAGGGACATGTTAATTCAAGGTGTGTCCACTAATTAGCATCACAGGTGTCTACAACCTTGTAATCAGCCATTGGGCCTATATATATGGCTCCAGGTAATCACTGTGTTGTTTGGTGATATGGTGTGTACCACACTCGACATGGACCAGAGGAAGCAAAGGAAAGAGCTGTCTCAAGAGATCAGAAAGAAAATTATAGACAAGCATGTTAAAGGTAAAGGCTATAAGACCATCTCCAAGCAACTAGATGTTCCTGTGAGTACAGTTGCACATATTATTCATAAGTTTAAGATCCATGGGACTGTAGCCAACCTCCCTGGACGTGGCCGCAGGAGGAAAATTGATGACAAATCTAAGAGACGGATAATCCGAATGGTAACAAAAGAGCCTAGAAAGACTTCTAAAGAGATTCAAGGTGAACTTCATGCTCAAGGAACATCAGTGTCAGATCGCACCATCCGTCGTTGTTTGAGCCAAAGTGGACTACATGGGAGACGACCAAGGAGGACACCATTGTTGAAAACGAATCATAAAAAAGCAAGACTGGAATATGCCAAACTACATGTTGACAAGCCACAAAGCTTCTGGGAGAATGTCCTGTGGACAGATGAGACAAAAATCGAAGTTTTTGCCAAGGCACATCAGCTGTATGTTCACAGACGAAAAAATGAAGCATATCAAGAAAAGAACACTGTCCCTACTGTGAAACATGGAGGAGGCTCTGTTATGTTCTGGGGCTGCTTTGCTGCGTCTGGCACAGGGTGTCTTGAATCTGTGCAGGGTACAATGAAATCTCAAGACTATCAAGGAATTCTAGAGAGAAATGTACTAGCCAGTGTCAGAAAGCTTGGTCTCAGTCGCAGGTCATGGGTCTTGCAACAGGACAATGACCCAAAACACACCGCTAAAAACACCCAAGAATGGCTAAGAGGAAAAAATTGGACTATTCTAAAGTGGCCTTCTATGAGCCCTGACCTCAATCCTATTGAGCATCTTTGGAAGGAGCTGAAACATGCAGTCTGGAAAAGGCACCCTTCAAACCGGACACAACTGGAGCAGTTTGCTCATGAGGAGTGGGCCAAAATACCTGCTGAGAGGTGCAGATGTCTCATTGACAGTTACAGGAAGCGTTTGATTGCAGTGATTGCCTCAAAAGGTTGCGCAACAAAATATTAAGTTAGGGGTACCATCATTTTTGTCCATGCCTGTTTCATGAGTTTATTTTTTTACATAATTCTGTTGAAGCATGGTTGAAAAACAATGTCTGACTTTCATTGGTTAACATTTATAGAATTTTAATTTATTATTACTTTTGTCAGATTAAAGTTATTTCTGTGACCATTGTGACTTTTTCTTTCATTGACCAAAGGGTACCAACAATTTTGTCCACGTCTGTACCTGCTTCCACAAAATACCGATTAAGTGGTTTGATATGCCTGTTTCCACAAAATACAGATTGAGGAGTGTGATAAACCTGCTTCCTCAAAATACTGATTAAGGGGTTTGATATACCTGCTTTCACAAAATACTGATTGAGCGGTATGATATACCTGCTTCCACCAAATATTGATTCAGGTGTTCTATATACCTATTTCCACAAAATATTGATTGAGGGGTGGGATATACCTGATTCTACAAAATAGTGATAAAGGGATTCTATATACCTGCTTCCACAAAATACTGATTGAGGGGTGTGATATAGCTGCTTCTACAAAATACGGATTAAGGGGTTCTATATACCTGCTTCCACAAAATACTGAATAAGGGGTGCGAAAAACCTGCTTCCACAAAACAGTGATTGAGGACTGCGATATACCGGCTTCCAATAAATACTGGTCGAGGGTTGCGATATACCTACTTCCATCAAATATTGAGATTGAGCGGTACAAAATACCTGCTTCTACAAATGCTGATTAAGGGGTTTGATATACCTGCTTCAACAAATACAGAGTCAGGGGTGCGATATACCAGCTTCCACAAAATACAGATTGAGGGGTGCGATATATCTGCTTCTACAAAATACTGATTAAGGGGTTCTATATACCTACTTCCACAATTACAGATTGAGGGGTGCGATATACCTGCTTCTACAAAATACAGTTTGAGGGGTACGATATACCTGCTTCCACCAAATATTGATTGAGGCCTGCGATACACCAGCTTGCACAAAATACTGATTGAGGGGTGCGATATGCCCGCTTCTACAAAATACTGATTAAGGGGTTCTATATACCTGCTTCCACAAAATACTAATTGAGGGGTGCGATATACCTGCTTCTACAAAATACTGATTAATAGGTTCCATATACGTGCATCCACAAAATACTGATTAATGGGTGCGATATACCAGCTTGCACCAAATACTGATTGAGACCTGCGATATACCTGCTCCCACAAATACTGCTCTTCTCTAGGGACTTTACAACAGAGTCATTTTGAAAATGACAGGCAAAGGAAGAGTCAGGCCGTTCCGCAGGGGTGGTAGGGGTCAGGCAGGTGCACCAGTCCGTAGCCTATGTGGTAAGTTGTAAAAGATGCATGCGATTACGTCAAAGGATGCACAAAAGTTGTTTGAAGTGCTTACTCAGTCTTCCGCATCCTCCTCATCCTCTGTATCTGCACCCTCCTCACTCTCACTTGCTGTGTGCACCCCAAAGACACCACCACCATAGCCCCTCCCCTCAAGTCAGAGGAATTATTTTCCCATCAATTCCCAGAACTTACTGATGTGCAGCCATTCTTGGCATCGGATGACGAAGAGGGGATATCAACGGCCACCACCCAGCGGTCTGACGACAGTACCCAGTTCAGCCCAGGGAGGGTGGTCCCCGCTGTTGCTGCCTATTTCGAGATCTCTAATGTCAGTGGTGGTGAAGGTGATGATGATGACGTGTCGATAGATGTCACGTGGGTGCCCACAAGAGAGGAAGAGGAGGGGAGTTTAGAGATAGAGACGGAGCAGCAGATAGGGAGGAGAAGCAGGCAGAAATCGGGCAGAACTCGCAGTGCACAGGAGGCAAAAAGCAGACTGCAAATGTATCTGGAGTAAGCCATCCACCATGTGCGGTCACATCTTGCGCTCCCAGGATGCCAGCACATGGCTCCGCAGTGTGGGCTTTTTTTAACGTGTCAACTACTGACAATAGTGTTGCCATCTGCAGCCTGTGCTGTCAATGCATAAGTCGCGGCAAGCCCAACATTCACCTAGGGATGACCGCCTTAAGAAGGCACCTGGCCTACCATCACTGAGCCCAGTGGTAGCAGCACCGTCTGAACCTACAAAGGCACACTCCCAGCACACCACGTCTTGCTTATTCTCCTCTTTCCTCCCTTTTGTCCTCCACTTCACCTTCCACTGTGCTGTCCTCTAGTTCATCTGGTATAAGGCAGGCTATCATGGCCCAAATGTTCGAGAGTAAAAAGTTGATGACGTCGGATAACCCTCTTGCCCAACGGTTGACCTCTGGCTTGTCGGAATTGCTAGCCCGCCAACTACTGCCATATAAACTGGTGGACTCAGAGACCTTTAGAAAAGTTGTGGCCATTGGCACACCACAAGGGAAGGTCCCCGGAAGGAAATATTTCTCCCAGAAGGTCATTCCAGAGCAAAATGACCAAGTTTAGCGGCAATTGAATATACTCTGGCACACAGTGTCAGTGCCAAGATTCATCTGACCACAGGCAGGGAAGGTACATAACTAGCAATCACAGGCAGGGAAGGTACATAACTCTTACTGCCCACTGGGTGAACCTTCTGACGGCCGTCAAGCATGTAACCCGTGTGGATTTGGTGTTACCGCCATGGATTGCATGCAGGCCTGCCTCTTCTTCTCCTCCTTCTACTCCATCTGTCGTCTCCTCCTCAGCTGACTCCTCCTTTTCCGCTGCACCCCCCAATCTCCCCACAACCTATTCGACGAGCCAGGTGAAACGTTGCCATGCTGTGCAGCGGCTATTGTGCCTGGAAGCCAAGAGCCACCGGTCATGCACTGCTTTCAGCTTTGCGGTCACAGGCCGATCAGTTGGTAAGGTGGTGTGCGACAACGGTGCCAATTTGCTGAGCATGCTGAAATAGGGCAAAATTACAAACGTGCCGTGCATTGCACACGTCCTGTACTTAATCGTGCAGCGATTCGTTGCCAAATACCCCAGGTCCAGGACGTCTTGCGGCAGGCCAGGAAAATCTCTGGCCATTTTAGAAGATCTTACATGGCCATGGCTCGCCTTGCTGAAGTTCAGCGGCGACATAACCTGCCCGTCAGACGTCTGATTTGTGACAGTCAAACGCGCTGGAACTCCTCCTTGTATATGCTTGATAGGCTGCTCCAGCAGCAACCTGCCGTTAACGACTACCTGTACGAACTCTGCAGCAGGACAGGTTTTGGGGAGCTTGGTTTCTTTTCACCGTGCCATTCGCTGCTTATGCGCAATGCAGGCAGACTTCTGCGGCCATTTGATGAGATCACCAAACTGGTCAGTCACAGCCAGGGCACCATCATTGACATCATAACTTACACCTTCTTTCTGGAGCGTGCAATGCATTGTGTCATTAATCAAGCCGTCGAGGAGCAGGAGCAGGAAATCGCAATGCTGAATAAATTCCCAGGGGGGGCTACTCCATCTGAGACAAGTCAGCAGGAGTCTGAAGAGGAGTTAGAGGAGGATGGTGGCTGGGGGGAGGAGAAGGAGCAATAAGCACAGGCTTTGATGGAAACTTTTACTTCTCGGGGATCCCTGGTGTTGTCGGTGGCTTGGGGCAGGAGACCGAGGACGACATTCTCTAAGGCGCCCCCCACGCTTTCAATTTATTACAAATGGGGGCCTTAATGCTCCAGTGTTTGAAGAGGGACCCCCGTATGAAAAGCATAAAGGGCAAGGACCAGTACTGGGTGGCAACATACTTAGACCCCCGGTACAGACACAAAATGGCAGACATGTTACCAGTATCACAGACGGCTGTCAGAATGCAGCATTTCAAGGCCTTGCTGAGAGAGATTCTGCATTCTGCTGTTGTGTGCGCTGGCAGAGGAATTTTCACCCACAGCAAAACAGGTGCAGGTACCAATCCTATCGTGCCTGCAAGAAGAGTGCGGTTTGAAGATGTGTTGGTCACTTTGAATATGAGATCATTCTTGCAACCAACCCATCGAGAGCCGCCTTCCGGATCCAGCCTCAGGGAACGCCTAGACGACAGGTGTCCAACTACATTGGGTTAACGGCCGATGTGGACAGTCTGAGAAGCGAGGAACCCCTGGACTACTGGTTGTGCAGGCTTGACCTGTGGCCAGAGTTGGCACAATTTACCATGGAACACTTGGCTCGCCCCTCATCAAGTGTCCTGTCCAAAAGGACGTTCAGCGCAGCCGGGGTGATCGTGACTGATAAGCGCACTCGCCTAGCTCACGTGTGGACTACCTCACATTTCTAAAAATAAATGAGGCATGGATCTTAGAGACATTCAACACCTGTGACGAACACGTGTAATTGAATTTCCTCATGCCAGCCCACACATATCGACCACAACTCTGAACAAAGAATGGTCCTTGTCTTATGTAGTTTTGAACACGAATATTCGAATTACGAATTTTTATCGCGAATATAGGTAATTCGAAAATTTGCGAATATTTAGAATATAGTGATATATATTCGTTATTTCAGATATTCAAGATTTTTTTATTGCAAATTTGTGTAATTCAAATTTTCGTAATGCAAATTTTTATCGCAAATGTTTTCAATTGCGGAGTAAAAACATGATTCCTACCTGCTTCTTGCTTGTGGGCCAATGACTCATTGGCCCACAAGCAAGAAGCAGGGAGGAATCATGACTTTATATGGGAAAAATGCTGAATATTCTAAAAAACAAATATATAGCACTATATCGAATATATTCGTTTTTCGAATATTCGTAATATTCTAAAACAAGAATATATAGCAATATAGCGAATATTCAAAAAAAAAAGAATATAGAGCAATTTAGCCAATATAGTACTATAATCTTTTTTGTCTAATAGTTGTTATTTTTCTCATCTGAAGTTCAGATTGGAAAAAAAATTCAACTATTGAAAAAAAAGATTATAGCACTATATTAGCTAAATTGCTCTATATTAGTTTTTTTTCCGAATATTCGCTATATTGCTATATATTCGGGTTTTAGAATATTACAAATATTCGAAAAAACAAAAATATTTGTTTTTTTAGAATATTCGTAACATTCTAAAACAAGAATATATAGCAATATAGTGAATATTTGAAAAAATATATAGAGCAATTTACCTAATATAGTGCTATAATCTTTTTTTTCAATAGTTGAAATTACAACTATTGAAAAAAAAGATTATAGCACTATATTAGCTAAATTGCTGTACATTATTTTTTTTTTTGACTATTCGCTGTATTACTATATATTCTTGTTTTAGAATATTACGAATATTCCAAAAAACAAATATATTCGATATAGTGCTATGACTCATTGGCCCACAAGCAAGAAGCAGGGAGGAATCATGTTTTTGCTCGGCAATTGAAAAATTTGCATTACGAAAATTTGCATTATGAACATTTGCATATTACGCGATCATTACCTTGACGATTTTTTGAGTAAAAAAATCATAGAATATAACGAATATTCAAATTTTTTTCTACAAAATATTCGCAAAATATCGCAAATTCGAATATGACCCCTGCCGCTCATCATTAGTCTTATGTAAATACAGCGGCATAAAAGGCCTTTTCTGACCGGTGAATGCCTAATGATTATGGCCTGTACTCCACTGGCCTGCAGTAAAATTGTTATCCACTGACCGCCTAATATAACTCTAGCCACATAATCAGTTGTTCTTTTCTGTTCAGTGAATGCATAATTTTTGGGGCCTGTACTCCACTGGCCTACAGTAAAATTGTTATCCACTGACCGCCTAATATACCTCCAGCCACATAATCACTTTTTCTTTTTTGTCCGCTGAATTCCTAATGTTTGGGGCCTATACTCCACTGGTCTGTAGTAAACTTGTTATCCACTGACCACCTAATATACCTCCAGCCACATAATCACTTGTTCTTTTCTGTCAGATGAATGCATAATTTTTGGGGCCTGTACTCCACTGGCCTGCAGTAAAATTGTTATGTACCTCCAGCCACATAATCACTTTTTCTTTTCTGTCAGGTAAATGCATAATTATTGGGGCCTGTACTCCACTGGCCTACAGTAAAATTGTTATTCACTGACCGTCTAATATACCTCCAGCCACATAATCACTTGTTCTTTTTTGTCAGGTGAATGCATAATTTTTGGGACCCGTACTCCCGTGGACGAAAATAAAATTAAAATACATATTTTTTGTGGGAATTTTTGCCATTGATCACCCTGTGGTATGTCACTTTCCATGTTGTGGGACTATTTGTGCACTTCTAGTAAGTATTTGGTGGCTGCAAATATGACCTGAAAGTTTTTCAGGTTCGCCTGCCATTAAAGTGAATGTGGCCCGCTGCGACCGCGCGGCTCGCGAACATTTGATCACGAACGGGTGTTCGCGAAACATCCCTGCCGATGTTTGTCCATCACTAGTCAGCAATCTTCACTGTGGCAGCCGCTTCCCTTACATCAGAGTGATGGGCCAGAACCTCTCCTTCTAGAAAACTCGGCCGTGGGCCATCGTCTCCTTATCTTTTTAAGGTTTGAGAAAATTCACATGGTACACCTGCTCCTGCCGGCCTGGCTGTTGTACCTTTTAGTTTACTTCTCCAACCTTTTTGAGTACCTCGTAGGGTCCCTGCTACCTAGCCAGTAAGTTACTGTCTACTGTCAGTACCAGAACTAAATCCCTATCTCCCGGGTTAAAGATTCAGACCCGAGCCTGCGGATTATACACCTGAGCTGAGCTGACTCCATGTTACTTTACCCGCAGCAACACAGTTTCCATACGTTCCTGCATCTGGGTAACATATTCAATAACGCTTTTATATGGGTTGTTGCTCCCATGCCTCTTTGGCTATATCCTACAGACCATGTGGATGTCTGCCATATAGAAGTTCGAAGTTCGAGAACCTAGTAGAGTCCTGGGGCACTTCTCACACTGCAAACATAAGATAAACCTTTCTACTAGGCCGTCAGTTTGCATATGATAGACGGACGTCCATATCTGATTGATGTTCAAATAAATTGTCCATATGATACTGCCAATTTTACATGGGGTGGGTGGAAGCTAACATAGTGCAAGAATGAGTTTGTGGAAGTAGGGTTTCTAAAAAGAATAATGAATATACTATTTTTCTGTATCCTAAAAATCAAAATTTTCCAGTTCCTCAGTATCTATTTTACTGGTAAATTGCACATTCATATCGTCACGTTAAGATATTCCACAAACTTATCAAATTGCACCATGATACCTGTCCACACAATGAAAACATTGTCAATAAATTTTGGAAATACCTTAATATACATGATACAAAGGGATTTTTACCTGTGAAAACATACTAATCTTCGAATACTGCCAAGAATAAATTAGCAAAAGTGCTGAAGACCGGAGTCCCCATCGCTGTCTCGGTTCTTTGTTTGTACCACTTTTTACCAAACATAAATGCATTATAGGTCAAAATAAACTGTAATGCCTCATTTCCAAATTCCACATATCCATTTGCCTTACCTTGTTTTTCAAGAATACTGCGGATACACTGGACCCCCAAATCCTGTGGTATCCTTGTATACAAGCTCTCTATATCAATATATGCCAGTAAAAATCCATCTTGCCATTCTAATTCTTTTGCCAATATATTCCTGTCAGGAAGATATCGGAGCCCCAAGCACCACGTCACGGTTCTCAGCATGGCAAGGGGTCCTACCACTACGCTACCTATGGTGTGAACAAGGTCTGAGGGTGATGTAATCCAGCTCACAGCCAGGCTTCCACACAACCGCCTAGCAGGACAACTAGTGCAATGTGAACAAAGCCAGACTGTAAGCCACACCCATATCAGACTATGTAATGGAGGCTACCAGGTGCAAAGAGTGTTTGAATGCCAGGTGAAGGCACATACACTACATATAAAACAAGACAAAAACACAGAAATATAGTGGCAAATCTGGGGGAGCTGCTCAACCCCTAACACTGTAGCGTGTTTTTCATTGGGGGAGCAGCCCCACCGCATGTGGACCGCAGCAAACGACTATCCCCAGCAAAAAATATTTTGCATACGGTGGAGGATGTCGGCGCGGTCCACATGCACCACAAAGGCATCCTACACAAAACGGAGCATTGTGCGGATGAAAATATAATCATAAATCACAGAAAAAATGCACCACACGGATATGCCACTGACTATACTGGCTAGTCATAAATGCAGATATTAAAAGCTGAGACTTTTGCCAATATATTCCTGTCAGGAAGATATCGGAGCCCCAAGCACCACGTCACGGTTCTCAGCATGGCAAGGGGTCCTACCACTACGCTACCTATGGTGTGAACAAGGTCTGAGGGTGATGTAATCCAGCTCACAGCCAGGCTTCCACACAACCGCCTAGCAGGACAACTAGTGCAATGTGAACAAAGCCAGACTGTAAGCCACACCCATATCAGACTATGTAATGGAGGCTACCAGGTGCAAAGAGTGTTTGAATGCCAGGTGAAGGCACATACACTACATATAAAACAAGACAAAAACACAGAAATATAGTGGCAAATCTGGGGGAGCTGCTCAACCCCTAACACTGTAGCGTGTTTTTCATTGGGGGAGCAGCCCCACCGCATGTGGACCGCAGCAAACGACTATCCCCAGCAAAAAATATTTTGCATACGGTGGAGGATGTCGGCGCGGTCCACATGCACCACAAAGGCATCCTACACAAAACGGAGCATTGTGCGGATGAAAATATAATCATAAATCACAGAAAAAATGCACCACACGGATATGCCACTGACTATACTGGCTAGTCATAAATGCAGATATTAAAAGCTGAGACTTTTGCCAATATATTCCTGTCAGGAAGATATCGGAACCCCAAGCACCACGTCACGGTTCTCAGCATTGTTCACACCATAGGTAGCGTAGTGGTAGGACCCCTTGCCATGCTGAGAACCGTGACGTGGTGCTTGGGGCTCCGATATCTTCCTGACAGGAATATATTGGCAAAAGTCTCAGCTTTTAATATCTGCATTTATGACTAGCCAGTATAGTCAGTGGCATATCCGTGTGGTGCATTTTTTCTGTGATTTATGATTATATTTTCATCCGCACAATGCTCCGTTTTGTGTAGGATGCCTTTGTGGTGCATGTGGACCGCGCCGACATCCTCCACCGTATGCAAAATATTTTTTGCTGGGGATAGTCGTTTGCTGCGGTCCACATGCGGTGGGGCTGCTCCCCCAATGAAAAACACGCTACAGTGTTAGGGGTTGAGCAGCTCCCCCAGATTTGCCACTATATTTCTGTGTTTTTGCCATTCTAATTCCCTAATTGCTTCTAAAAAATCACTAGTATCTTTAAGATAAGAAGAAATCCCTTTTAATAAAGGATGAAGTAGCCAATCTACATATTGTGTCCCAATCCCTGTCACTATAGGTCATCCAGGTGGATTCACTAATGATTTATGTACTTTAGGTATAAAACACCACACTGGTTTAATAGGAAATTGTGGGTACAGTTTATCCGCTGTATTCTTGGACAGTATCCCCATTTTGTATATTTCCATAAAAAAATCTCGACTGATTCTGATACTTATGAGTGGGATTAGTTGCTAAAGGTGTATATATTTCTTCCACATTAAGTTGTCTTTCTTCTTCACTCACGTAATAATCCCTATGCATAATCACTATATTCACACCCTTGCCAGCCGGTTTCACAATAAGGTACCTCTGTTTACTAAGCCATTTTAATGCTCTATCTTCACCCTCACTCAAATTACTTTCACTGCGAGGATACATTAAAGCTTTAACCTTGTTCAGCACTTGTTTTGAAAAAATATCTAAATTGCCAAGGGTGGAGTAAAAGTGAATCTAATAACCCATTGTGCATCATTCTGCTCTGCGCTGCTCTGCTCCAGTGTACATCCCTGTAGTTCCAAAAGTGTATCCAGTATATATTTATCCTGATGGTCTACATCTTCACTTAAGCAAAATCCTAGCCTCCTAAAAGCACTGGGTTTCTCCCCTTCTTTTTTATAAAATGTTCTAACATTGATGTTCTAACATTGGAACCATGGAAATTCCTGAACAGATTGAGTTTTCTGAGTGATTTCAATAGATCTACCTCAAACTCCACTTCATCAAACTCTCCTATTAAGCTGTAATTTAGTCCTTTAGATAACACTGATAAGCAGTCCTCACTCAATGGGACATGTCCGATTGATAACATTTTACCCTGCTGGTAAATTCTGTATCTCCAACATCTCCACAATACTTCTTTTCTCTTGTAACCACTTTGGCGATTCCTTTCTCCTCGGTCTCCTCCTTCTCGTTCTTCTCCTAAAAGAGGTCCCGCATGCGATGTTTCTCCTTCAATTCTCTGTTCCCTCTTTGATACACATGTTCTGCCAATAGATTCATCCGAGGCACTTGCATCAGATTCTGTGGTCCTATACTCATTACTACGTCGTTTCCCTTGACGGTTTCTCTTTTGTGGACACTTTTTAACCATCCAATATTTTACTATTATCAAAGTCCTGTTTATCATGCAGGAACTTTTCTTTCTTTCTCTATTTAATATCAAATTGTACTGGGATCAGATGTTTCTCGTGTTTTTTCATAAATGACTGCAATTGATTTTCGGTCAACCTCTTTTTCAATTCACATTTGGTCATATTTAGCTCAGCACAGTAATGTTTTCCACTGCTCCACAAACTCAGTGTCATCGTTGCACTGTGCAAAAAAAAAGGACCTGCATCCATCCGTCCTGCATTTTGAGCTGCTGCATAACACTCCGACACTGAATCCATCACGCAATCCATTAAAATCTCCACACTCATCTCCGGCGTGCTCTGACGTGCAAAAGTCCAGTCAAATATAAATTTTGTAGAAAGGCAGTCGTTACTGCCAAGAGTGCACTCACATAGACTGACAGGATAATCATCCTATGTAGAAGAAAGAAAAAAGTGGCACTCACCAAAATTCTTTCACAGCTTTTATTGTTTCCTCATAAAACACGGGGGATGCGGGTACAGAACAACAAAAAGGCAACAACCGTTTTGCTCTTCCTGTGCTTCCTCAGGCCTCAAATGTGGTGACGCTGGCGTACATGCGTAATATACCTCCACCACTAGATCGTTCTTATCGTTCAAAGTCTTGTATGCAATGACAAATGTTTTTTTAATAAAAATTTTCACACAATCTGAACATCTTTGGGCTGGCATCAAACTGACTAGAACCAATCTACCTATCATTTGCATATTATTCTTCCCTATCACTCTTTCCGGAGCATATATAGAGCATGCAATTCAAAATCCTTAAAGTTCTCAGATCCTCTATACTTCACTAATCTCTAGATATCCTGCAGCCTCTATCCTACACAAGGCATTCTTCAATTCACTACTCTTGTTATTAATTCACACTTGCTTTCAAGATTCCCACCATGCCTATTCCTCTTTTACTGTATTAGATTCATTAGGATCAAATTAAGTATATAGTTTGCATATCTTCATGTTCAGCATACAATCAATATGTCTTCATGAAATATAAAGATCAATACTGCCCACACAGTATTGTCACATATTTTTGTTGTAAAAAAAGAACAGCATACTGTACCAATTATTTCCATATCAATATGCATATCAGTATATTCATACCATTCCATATTTTTATAAGCTGTGTTGTCACTAGTAGTCTCAAGTCTATATATCATGTCAGAAGACAGAAGTTTTTGCACTTGGGAGTACATTTAACTTTGCTATCTAGTATACATACTGATAATCTTTGTTAATTCCACAGTAGGTTACATTTCAGAGCGTATGAAAAATATGCAAAATTAGACATAACAGTGTATCAAACAAATTAACAAATTAACGTAGTGGCACAAAAAGAACGATGCAAACATCCAGTGACTTGTGATTATGCTGCCACCAAGAGTTTTAAAGACATAAATTGAGTCCTGACAGCTGTTGTCAGTGAGAAAAATAAAAATTGGCAGATTTAGCAGAGTATGAAGTATGATAAATAGCAGCAAAGCAAAAGGACAGCAATGATGTACAGAGCTCCAAAGTGAAATGACATTTCTCAAGAGCATATGTGAATTGTGAGGGCTGGCTACAAGACAAGGAGTCTTAACTCACGATAGCAGATATTAAAAGGCGCCAGATCATGTTAGGAGAGTAAATGCAATTACACAAATAATAATACTCATTGAAATGCACAAATTTACATTACACTCACACTTCACACTTTTTAACATTTCTTTAGACAACATGAGAGCTTCATTCACCCAACTGGGAAGAGAGCAGCTACAAACATTTCAAAAGGCACCTCATGACTACTGTGGTGGATTACACATTTCTGCTGATTGTAGTAGTGGAACGCCTCATGACAACCTAATATTGGGGAAAGTAATGTTGGGAAAAAGATGATAGACTTATAGGAAATTACACTGATAGAAGTAATGAAAATGGGACCACTAGGCTACAAGGTCCAGTGGTAGAATAGAGAGACTACATTTCTAAGCAGTCCCACAATTTCCTGGGAGCAAGAAGTGTTGTGTATAGGGATGAGCGGACCGCTGAATGTCTGGGTTCGAGGGGTTTCTGCCGAACTTCGTTTTAAAGTTCGATTTGGGTTCCGGACTTGACCCCGAACAAGGAACCCCTTTGAAGTCAATGGGACCCAAACTTTGGTCCACTAAAATGGCTCTAAAAAAAGTAATAAAAAGGGCTAGATGGCTTCAAAAGGCTCCAAAGTGTGCGTAAGAGCAGTACAATTGCCCTTCAAACAAAAGTGGAAAGGGAAATGACTTAAAATGACTTAAAATGCATAAAAATTAAAAATTAAAATCTTGAACCAAGAGGCAGAAGTGCAAAAGGAGTAGGAAGTTTAGGAGCCTGTGTACATAGCGGTGTAGGTGGAAAAGGAAGCTGGAAGGAAGTCAACAATCTTTCTGTTTAGTTTTTTTCCATGTGTCTGTCAATTCTGTGTCAGGATGCTATGGACCACAGCGTGACAGTTTGGTGCTTGTATTTTTTGGCTAATTTATAGATCTCACACGTCCCCTATCTGTGGACCATATTTTTAAATATTTTTTCTCCTACTACAGTAAGATGGATGACAAAAGGGTGTTCTGAATTTAAAAAAATTGTGGGCGTCACAGACATATTCCATAGAGGAATTTACTTTTCTACCACAGTTAGATGGATGAAGGGGGTGTTCCAAATTTGTGAAAAAAATTCATGACTTTCACAGACACACTCTATTAGAAGAATTTTCTCTCCTACAAAAATTAGACGGGTGAAGATGGTGTTCCAAATGTTTTAAAAAAAATTCATGACTTTCACAGACACACTCCACAGAAAAATTTCCTCTCCTACAACAGTTAATATTTTTTTTTAAAAGATGGAAGCAGGTGTTGTGCTGAAGTGATGAGGAGGCAGTAGAGGAGCAGCCGGAGGAGAAAGCGGAGGAGGAGGCAACAGGAGGCACCGTTAAATGTCCAGCAATCCTCCGTGGCGGTAGGACATGCTCCAAACCGCTGTCCGCCTCAGGCCCAGCCACCACTACATTTACCCAGTGAGCAGATAGGGGATATAATGTCCCTGTCCGTACTTACTGATCCACGTGTTGGTGGTTATGTAACCTTGCCACTGATGGAGTTGTGCAGCGCACACCTAATTTTTTCTGCCACTTCTTCGTGCAGGGCAGGGATAGCCCACCTTGAAAAGTAGTGGAGGCCAGGAACCATGTACCATGGGACAGCTGCCGTCATTAAATTTTTAAACCTGTCCGTCTCCACCAGACTGAATGGCAGCATTTCAAAGCCCAGCAGTTTTGAAATGCTGGCATTGAGTTCCAGGGCTCGCAGGTTGATAGGGGGGTACTTCCTCTTTCTCTCCAGTGTGGGATGGACAATGTTGCCTTGGAGGGGGAGGAAGAGGCCGAGACCGCAGCAGAAGAGATTGCAGTAGGAGCCTCTGATCTTTTGTGGTTCTTGAGGTGTCTACTTCACTGTAGCTCATGATTTGCAGTTAGATGTCGGATCATGCAGGTGGTGCTCAGGTTGAGAACATTTATGCCTCACTTAAGGCTTTGACTGCACAGTATGCAAACGACCCTTGTCCTGTTGTCAGTAGTGTTGATCGAGCACCAAAGTGCTTGGCTGCTCTGGCCGAACACATCGGGATTCTCGAGTGCTCTACCGAGCACCCGAGTATAATGGAAGTCAATGGGAGAACCCGAGCATTATACCAGGCACCCCCTGCTCTGAAGAGGGGAGGGTGTCTGGTTCATAAGAAAAGGTCCAAAATTTATGGAAAAACCACCAAAATGGATGCATCTTCTGGATGCATCTTGGACTCCCAGGTCACTGCTGGGAACCATGACGGCGATGATTCATTTGGATGTCTTCCCTATCAACGTTGGAGCAATTTTTCAACAAGGACCTTCTGGTATAGCACTTTACTTGTCCTCTCCACCAGACAAATGAGAGAGTTCTTTTTGTAGTGGGGGTCGAGAAGGGTGAACACCCAGTAATCCGTGTTGTCTAAAATGCGTATAACGTGCTGGTCACGGGAAAGGCAGCCTAACATGAAGTCAGCAATATGTGCCAGAATACCATCTGCTGTCGTCATCAGGAGGATCATTCTCAATCTCCTCATCCTCTTCCTCCTCTTCTGCCCACCCATGCTGAACAGATGGAATTAAACTTCCATGGGTACTACTCTCTGTAGCGGAGGCAACCGTCTCCTGCTCCTCCTTCTCCTCTTCATTGTCCAATTCACACTGAGAAGACGGATGGAGAGTGGTCTGGCTTTTACCCTGTGTAATGTCTTCTTCCCCTATTTCCACCTCTTCCACATGCAAAGCATCGTCCTTGATTGTGAGCAGCGAGCGTTTGAGTAGAGACAGAAGTGGGATGATTACGCTGATAATAGCATTATTGCTGCTCACCATCTGTGTTGATTCCTCAAAGTTTCTTAAAACGTCACAGAGGTCAGACATCCATGCCCAATCCTCGCTTCTGATTAGCGAAAGCTGACTGGAAAGGTGGCCACCATGTTGCAGCTGGTATTTCCACCGCATGCTCACATCGCACAACAGCCAGTGAGCTGGCAAATTAAAGTGCTGCTGCAGTGTTGACAGTGAAATTGCTGCTGCAGCTGTGGCTGAAGCTGTCGATGACTTGCAGAAATGTGCACACATGCGGCGCACCTTCATCAGTAGCTCAGGCAAATTAGGGTAGCTTTTGAGAAACCGCTAAACCACTAAGTTTAAGACGTGGGCTAGGCATGGTATGTGTGTGAGCTTGCTGAGCTCCAAAGCCGCCACCAAGTTGCGGCCATTATCACTCACAACCATGCCTGGTTGTAGGTTGAGTGGCGAGAGGCACGCTCAGTCTGGTCTCTTATCCCCTGCAACAGCTCTGCGGCGGTGTGCTGTTTGTCCCCTAAGCATATTAGCTTCTGCACGGCCTGCTGATGCTTCCCCACTGCAGTGCTACACTGCTTCCAGCTACCGGCTGATGACTGACTGGTGCTGCACACGGATAATTCAGAGGTGGAAGAGGTGGAGAAGGCGGAGGAGGAGAAGTGGGGGTTGGAGCCACTAATATAGGTGCTGGCGGAAACCCTGATGGAATTATGGCCCGCAATCCTCGGCACCTGTGCCATCCCAGGGTATGACTCACTCCCGGCCTCCACAATGTTCACCCAGTGTGAAGTAAGGGAAATGTTTAGAGCCTACAATAACCCAAAAACAGTACCTCACTCCCCAACCTACTGCAACTTGTACAAAAAAAAGAGCAAGGATTTTTTCAAGGTAAAAAAATCTCATTTTATTCAATATAAATCACATGATCATTACAGGTATTGCTCAAATGGGACAGGACATGGAGACTGAGCCACAAGGGGCTATACAATGTGGAGAATCACAATGGGGGATAATGTGACCATACCCAGCAGAGAACAACAATTTACCAGAGGCCGTGAGCAAAAGTGTAGTTGCGGGTGCGAATGCTGATCCCCTAGTATAAAACAACTACTGACTATTGCTCACAACCTCTGTCCGGGGATGCTGTGAGGTGTCAATGGACGGTGCAGTACTACTAATAAAGATGGCATATAACAATGAACTGCAAACCTCTCGTCCCACCCTGATCCAGCTACCAAGTTACCTACCCATGTTGCTGCTGTAGAATGGTAACACGACTCCCCCACTGCTTCAACCTCGACACGTGTTTCGCCACGTAGGCTTCGTCAGGAGGTATATGACGAAGCCTACGTGGTGAAACACGTGTCAAGGTTGAAGCAGTGGGGGAGTCGTGTTACCATTCTACAGCAGCAACATGGGTAGGTAACTTGGTAGCTGGATCAGGGTGGGACGAGAGGTTTGCAGTTCATTGTTATATGCCATCTTTATTAGTAGTACTGCACCGTCCATTGACACCTCACAGCATCCCCGGACAGAGGTTGTGAGCAATAGTCAGTAGTTGTTTTATACTAGGGGATCAGCATTCGCACCCGCAACTACACTTTTGCTCACGGCCTCTGGTAAATTGTTGTTCTCTGCTGGGTATGGTCACATTATCCCCCATTGTGATTCTCCACATTGTATAGCCCCTTGTGGCTCAGTCTCCATGTCCTGTCCCATTTGAGCAATACCTGTAATGATCATGTGATTTATATTGAATAAAATGAGATTTTTTACCTTGAAAAAATCCTTGCTCTTTTTTTTGTACAAGTAAGGGAAATGTAACATCCCTGGCCAAATGCATTTGTCCATGTGTCTGTGGTTAAGTGGACCTTCCCAGTAACTGCGTTAGTCAGGGCATTTGTGACGTTTCGGGACACATGTGTCACGGCCATGGTCGTGACTCCTGAACCGCATGCGGTTGTCAGCAGTTTTGGTTTGGTTGTCAATCACAGGTGAGGGCTGTGGTATTTGCCTAACCTGTGGTTGCCGCTGGCAACAGTGTGTATGTGGCACACCAGAGCTGTGTCATGGCAGCTTGCTATGTTGTGCATGCGGTTGCGTGTGATATGTGTGTATGTGTGCACTTGGTTTTATGTAATTGTGTGTATGTGTGCACTTCCCCTTTTAGTGGTGTTTTCCCTTCCCTGGTGGTGGAAGGGTTAACTCCCTTTCTGTGTGTGTGAGACACTGGGTGTGTCTGTGTGGGTGTGGCCACTTAGGCCTATATAGCCTCTGTGTTTGGCATGTCTCAGTGGGTTGCTTCAGCCATGCTTAGCTGGAGCAGCCTCCTGTGAATACCATCTGCCTGTGAGGGCCACCCTTGTGGTCATAAATGTAAAACTAACTGTGACTCTTAAGTTTATGTCAAGTTTATGTGTGATGTCTATTTGATGTTTTCCTTGTTTTTCTGTGCAGCTATGGATCTGGGTCCCTGTGTGTGGATGCGTTGTGATCTTCAGCTTGCCAGCACAGGGATCCAGTCAGCAAGGCTGTGGCAGGTAGGTGGAACTGATTCAGTTCACCTGCCATATCCATAGATCTGTTTGTGTTTCACTTATATTTATCCAATTTCTGGCCCTGACACACAGAAGGTATTGGACAGATGTCACAAGTCACTGCAAACACTCTCTATAGAAAATATCTTCGAATGAAGGAGAAAAGCAAAACGAGCGGCACTCACCGATTGTAGAAAGGTACACTTTATTATGGAATAAAGTGTACCTTTCTACAATCAGTGAGTGCCGCTCGTTTTGTTTTTCTCCTTCGTTCGAAGATATTTTGCATACTCACTGCTGCTACAGGCTGAGCACCACCGTGAGGCATCACTCCTCGGTATCGGCATCCAAAATAACTATAGGTTCGGTGTAGTGCCACTGGTTACCTTCTCTACATTTTGATACTCTCTATAGAAAAAGTATTGAAAATTAAGGAAAAAATAGTTATTTTCACTTATATTTCTCCTATTTTTGGGCCTTGACACACGGAAGGTATTGGACAGATGTCACAAGTCACTGAAGACACCCTCTATAGAAAAAGTATTGAAAATGATGGAAAAAATATAGTAATTTTCACTTATATTTCTCCAATCTCTGGTCTTGCCACGCAGAAGGTATTGGACAGATGTCACAAGTCACTGCAGACACCATCTATAGAAAAAGTATTGAAAATGAAGGAAAAAATACAGTAATTTTCACTTATATATCTCATATTTCTGGCCCTGACACACAGAAGGTATTGGACAGTTGTCATAAGTTACTGCAGACACCTTCTATAGAAAAAGTATTGAAAATGCTGGAAAAAAAATTGGCACTGTAGCTATAAAATACTGCCAGCCTGCCACCACAAAAAGGACTTTTCGGTCTTTGAAACGTTTTTCTACTAAATAGATTGCGATCACACTCCCAACACTATCTGTCTCTTCTGAAGAGAAGCGCAGCTCTCCCTGACTACAAATGAGCCGAACATACGTCATCGGGTGCTACATAGCACCCGATGTTGTGTTCCAGCCAGCCAATCACTGTAATGCCAGTAGCCAACATGCATAGCAGCCACGAAACATGCGGGGAAGAGACTCGAACATGCGTTATTCGGCCGAGTACCGCCATGTGCCAAGCATAGCAATGCTCGTGCCAAACAGCAGTTCGGCCGAGCATGCTCGCTCAACACTAGTCGTCAGCACACTGCCTGAAGAACTGCCATGCCAGGGAATTCTTTTGCACCGGCTTTGGTGTGTTCTGTCTCTTTGCTTGTTGGGCAGTAGCAGGCGTACTGGCTGGGGGCTGACTGCTTTGCTTTTGCACCCTGCTCCCTCTTTTGCTGTGCGACTGGCGCTGCATGACCCCCTCCTCTTCATCCGAACTGCACGCGTAACTGGCATGACCTGGATGTCTTGTAAGGTCTAGGACCTCATCATCCTCCACATTATTTTCCACCAACTCCTCTCACCTGCCCTGCAGGCAGGTCTGCACACTGCAGAAAGCCCCAGCAGTTCACATCTGTGTTTCATCTTCAGAGACATGCTGCGGTGGTTCTCCCACGTCCTCATCCTCAAACATAAGTGGTTGGGCATCAGTGCACTCACTCTCTGTCACTTCCGGTGCAGGGCTAGGTAAATGGCCCACAAAAACCCCACAAACCAGAGTCATAACAAAACATAACAGACTGCTGCATGACTTGGGGCTCAGACTGTTTGGCTGATGTTCAAGAGGTTGAGTTGGAAGACGGATGCCTGTGGGCCGACAGTGCCAACTCTGCGCTCTCATCAGTGGATCATGTGGAAGACAATGTGAAGGAACTAGAGGCACTGTCAGCCATCCAATCTACTACCGCCTCTACCTGTTTTGGCCTCATCATTCTTAGAGCGATATTTAGGCCTACAAAATGTTGCTTAACGTCAATTCGTCTGTGTGCACCAGAGGAAGGTGTTTCATTTGGGTGCGTAGCTGGTATGGAATGACAATGCCATCTCCCTGCAGCAGGAGCTCCACCATGGCCACGTCCCCTAGTTAATGCTCTCCTCATTTTGTTACAGTCACCCACAACATTGCCTGACAGACAAATACTTGTGAATTTATGTCACGGATGCAAAAGAGGTGTTTTAAAAAAATATAATAATTGGTAGGACACATCAACCCAATTAACTGGCTGAATAACTGTTATATATTTCCTTTGACAATGGCAAGTAAAGTGTATTTTAAACCACAAATATAGATAGGTCACAGCTACCCAATTAACTGGCTGAATAACTGTCATACATTTCATTTAATGATGGCAAGTAAAGTGTATTTTAAACCACAAATATAGGTAGGTCATACCGACCCAATTCACCTCCTTAATAACTGTTTTATATTCCCTTTGACATTGGCAAGTACAGTGTATTTTCAACCCCCCCAAAAAATATAGGTAGGTCACACCAACCCAATTAACCGACTGAATAACTATAATATATTTCCTTTGACAATGGCAAGTACAGTGTATTTTAACCACTTAAGGACCACAGGTTTATACCCCCCTAGTGACCAGGCCCTTTTTTACAAATCGGCACTTCACAACTTTAACGGTTTATTGCTCGGTCATGCAACTTGGCACCCAAATGAATATTACCTCCTTTTCTTCTAACAAATACAGCTTTCTTTTGGTGGTATTTGATTGCTGCTGACATTTTTCTTTTTTCTGATATTAATCAAAATACACCACAATTTTCTCAAAAAAAATGTATTTTTAACTTTTTCTGGTAAAATTGTTCAAATATAATTACATTTCTATACAAGTTTGTGTCAGAATTTATTGTGCTACATGTCTTTGATAAAAAAAAATCCAATAAGTATATATTTATTGGTTTGCATAAGTTATAGCGTTTACAAACTCTGGTACAAAAATTTGAATTTCCGCATTTTGAAGCAGCTCTGACTTTCTGAGCACCTGTCATGTTTCTTGTGGTGCTAGCATGCCAGGATACTATAAATCCCCCCAAATGACCCCATTTTTGAAAGAAGACACCCCAAAGTATTCGCAGAGGGGCATGGTGAGTTCATGTATGATTTTATTTTCACAAGTTAGCGGAAAATGACACTTTCTGAGGAAAAAATAATATTAATAAAGTTTCCATTTCTGCTAACTTCTGGCAAAAAAATATATATTTTCCCACGGACTCACTATGCCTCTCAGTGAATACCTTGGGGTGTCTACTTTCCGAAATGGGGCCATTTGTGGGGTATGTTTACTGTTCTGGCATTTTGGGCGGGGCGAAATTGTGAGCAACCCTGTAAAGCCTAAAGGTACTCGTTGGACTTTCGTCACCTTTACGCACCTAGGCTGCAGAAAAGTGTCACACATGTGGTATTGCCATACTCAGAAGAAGTAGGGCAATGTGTTTTGGGGTGTATTTTTACATATACCCATGCTGGGTGAGAGAAATATCTCTGACAACTTTTTCAATTTTTTTATACAAAGTTGTCAATTTACAGAGATATTTCTCTCACCCAGCATGGGTATATGTAATAATACACCCCAAAACACATTTTCCTACTTCTCCTGAGTACGTCGATACCACATGTGTGACACTTTTTTGCAGCCAAGATGCACAAAGGGGCCCAAATTCCAATGAGTAACTTTTAGGAGGACATTTTTAGGCATTTGGATTCCAGACTTCTTCTCACGCTTTAGGGCCCCTAAAATTCCAGGGCAGTATAAATACCCCACATGTGACCTTTTGGAAAGAAGACAACCCAAGGTATTCCGTGAGGGGCATGGCGAGTTCATCGAAGATGTTTTTTTTGGCACAAGTTAGCGGAATTTTTTTTTTTTTTTTCATAAAGTCTCCCTTTCTGCTAACTTGTGACAGAAAGTTCAATGTTTCATGGACTCAATATGCCCCTCAGCGAATACCTTGGGGTGTCTTCTTTCCAAAATGGGGTCATTTGTGGGGTGTTTGTACTGCCCTGGCATTTGAGGGTCTCCACAATCATTACATGTATGGCCAGCATTAGGAGTTTCTGCTATTATCCTTATATTGAGCATACGGGTAATGAGATTTTTTTTTTCGTTCAGCCTCTGGGCTGAAAGAAAAAATAAACAGCACAGATTTCTTCATTTGTATTGATCGATGTGGATGAAAAAATCTCTGCCCAAAAATGTGCAAAAAAAAAAGAGGGGAAAGAACTGTTATATGTTCCCTTTGACGAAGACAAGTACAGTGTATTTTAAAACAAAAAAAAGGTAGGACACACTAACCTTATTAACCAGCTGGATATCTATTATATATCCCTTTGACAGTGGCAAGTATAGTTTTTTTGCACCCAAAAAATAGGTATGTCTCACCCACACACTTACCAGACTGATTAAAGTGGTTGTCTGATGTTTTTTTTTGTTCTTTGATTAGTTCTAACTAGGCAAATATAAGGACTTTACAATTCACTTACTTTTTTCCAGTTGCTGCTTTTTCAGATTTCACCGAGGGTCCCATGACCTGTGATGTCAGCCTTTTTCCATGCTCTGATGATGTTTCGTGCACAAGCCTGAGAGATCAGCTATGTGTCTGTACATGAGATGTCACTGTGCTGGCCACGCCCCCTTGCATTGCCATCTGCTGCTGCTGTCTGTTCTCTACCTGTATACTTCAGGAAAGATTAACCTAGAAGCACAGACTCAGGACTGAAGGCTTTACTGAGTAGCTGCAGGCAGTGAGGAGACAAATGCTGGGCACAGGAGCTACCAGACTAGAGGAGTTCTGCAGAGCATTGCACAAGAACAGGTAGGGGGAAGATCCTGTGTGTATTAGCATGGTCATTTACAGCTGGGACTTGTAGTCGTACACATGCATCCAGCGCCAGTTCTAAATGTAAGACAGTTTCTGAGCTGTCCTACATTTAGACCTTTTTCTACACCTAAAACAAGTGTAAAGAATTGAAAATGAGACGGGCATGCTGGCCCATCCCCTTCCCCACCCACAATTTTAGATCTGGCGTGAGCAATGAAAAGTCCAAGCTAACCGTTGTGCCGCCATCTGCACCTGAAATACATCTAATATAGGCATATTTCAGTATAATAAATGACCCCTTTGTCACTAAATCTAATGCACAGGTGAATTACTTGCTGACTGAACCATGCATAAATTACCAGGTCATAGACAGCTGTTCCAAAATCCAGCCTGAAAGATTACATCATAAGAGCCTAAAATAAGAGACCTTTCTGCCTAACTTCATAACTGTGTAGGATGTTGGCCATTATCAAATTTATAAAAGCAATTAAAGAATGAGTAAGTCTGTGGGATTTTGCAAAGGAAAAATAAATATCAAATTACACAGAGACAAATAGCTTAGATATGCATGAACGTGTGCTTGGTGCTCCTTGCCTTCATCCTCATTGAAATTCTGTCAAAATGATGAATTCATGTTGTGCCATTTTCGTTTCGGGCTTCACTGCTTGTCACAAGGACGAGTTATCAGAATTTATGTCCGGTAACTTCAATGAAATACAGTTGTGTGCTGTTCTCCTTTGATCATTCAGTACTTGAATGCTTTAGACTGATCTACCCTTTCTCACATGTAAGTGAGCCTGTGAATAAAGAACAGCAGAGACATATCCCACTAAGTTCAATAAAAAAATATTGAAGAGGTCAGGATGGCAGAGAACTCTACTTCAGAGAATTATACAGCTTCATGGATTGAATAAAACCTTGTCATCCCACATAGCTTGTATATGCTCAAGTAAACAGGAAGAGGGCAAATTTAAATTGCCTGGTAGACATGCTGCTGGCATCTATGCCAGGCTGGCTAGGAGTTTGTACAAGTCAATGAGAAATAAGAGAAATGTGTTTTCAGTGGTTAACAGGATTTTCATTTCTATATCTGATAAAGTAAACACATTTTTACTTTTTTTATATGCATAAAATAAATGTTTTGAAGCTATATAACTGCACATGAATCAGTAAATTCTGTTGCTAGTACCACCTTAGTCTGAAGCATATACTGAGTGAACAACTCAGGAGAACCTTACCTCTTCATTGAATCGGATTGGTGAGTTCAGCTAAAAGGATATGATAGATGTAGGAATACATTAATTCATTCACCTAGTACATGGAGTTGCCACAAATATTCCTAATACACTCCAAAAATGGGTTTATTGGCTATTCATACTGTGTGAGAAAATAGATTTCTAGGCTAGCGATTGTTAAAACTTAGTGTAAACTTTAAGCATAGAAGTGATGTTTCAGCCACATCTGGTCTCTCTCAAACAACCTGGCTGATATGCACTTGGGTTAAACCATTGTATATTTGGACTTTTACACTATACCTAAATAAACAGATTATTCTTAAGCAAGCAAAAATATTTGCTCCATTTCACTACTTGACAAAATTGTCAGTTCCCATGTGCCTTCAGACGCTGACTTGTCCTATGATGGATGGAAGGGAAAGCTGCCAGGCAAGATCACAGGAAACTCAGTGAAGGTTCCAAAAGCATGTTCTCCACCACCAAAATCCCCATTAAAATCCTAGTATAGCTTGCTATGAATAAGGATCATATTTGAAACACGTAAGCTGTTTTATGTGGTGGTGCACATACATTTTCAAGATTTTAATCTATGTTGAAATATAGTGCTAGGATTTGTATAAGATTTTGGTGCTGGAGAACACGAGCTAGAGATGAGCAAATCAAAGCTGACGAAGTGGAATTCGATCCAAATTTCAGAAAAACATTTGATTCTCACAGAAGCCGAATTTCCTCACATTTCTTGGTAATGAATCACATTTTTTCCTAAGATGGCTGCTGCACGTGTGAGGACATGGAGAAAGGAACTCTGGGAAGGCGGGATCACCCATAATGCCATACATGCAGCCAATCAGCAGCCAACCAGCCCTGCCATCTGGATTCTGCCATTTTCCAGTGTATTTAGTGCAGGGAGAGAAGTCAGCAGGAGCTAGGGACAGTGTTAGAAAAAACTTCACTTTTTGCCGTGTATTAGTGGCACCAAAAAAATATATTTGCCGATTCAGCAGTTCAGTTATATGTTGTAAAGCCCTTTTTGCCATGTATTAGTGGCACCAAATAAATTATATTTGCCGTTCAGCGGTGCAGTTATATGTTCTAAAGCCTTCTGTGGTGTGTATTAGTGGCAAAAGTAAAATATATTTGCTGTTTAGTGGTGCAGTTATATGATGCAAAGGCTTTTTTGCTGTGTAATAGTGGCACAAAAAAATATATATTTGCCGTTCAGCTGTGCAGTTATATGTTATAAAGCCCTTTTTGCCATGTATTAGTGGCAAAAGAAAAATATATTTGCCGTTCAGCTGTGCAGTTATATGTTTCAAAGCCCTTTTTTGTATGTATTAGTGGGCAAAAAAAGGGCTTATTAGCCATTGTATGGTGAAGTGAGAAAATTGCTGTTTTAATTTCCTTTTATTTATTTATTTGACAGTATGTCAGACAGAGAATTGCAAGGCCCTGCACAGGGGAGTGGCAGAGGCCTAAATGTTTATGGTGCAGGCACAGGTCGCAACAGAGTAAGGGAGCGTGGCAGCAGTGGTCGTAGCAAGAGGTCATCCACTTCTTTCCAAGTGATATCAGACACCCTCAGCCAAGAGTCAGTGGGTTCGTCAGACACAACCCTTAGTTGGCATGGCCCGGGAGCAGGCCCTGTGCTCTCACCTGTCCTCAATCTGCCTCTGTCCTTTTCTTTTCCCTCAGCCAGAGAAGTATTGTATGCTGTGGGCTCAACTCCACTATACAGTGTGGACTAGCTACTAGAAGACATTCAGCAGCTATTGGCAACGAAGATGTGGAGTAGACATGCGCCGCTTCCTCCGCTAGGCGGGCAAGTAGGGATGAGGAACGTGGCATGGGAGCTGGTGTTGTGAGCGGTCAGGATCCTGACCCAGAGAAGATTGAGGACATCAGTGACGTGAAGACACTACTCGTTGATGATGATGTAGATGATCGCACTTGGGAGCCGGGTGAATTTGGGGCTTCATCATCATCGGGAGAAGAGGGTGGCAGCCGCCCACTTCGCAGGAGCCTACCTGCCCAGGAAGAAGTGGTGGCAGTCAGTCAGTAGTGTTGGGGGTAAAATCACCTACATGTTTGTTAAGCCACCGGAGGAGGTGAGCATGGCCATATGTAGATTCTGTGGGCAGAAGGTGAAGCGTGGCCAGGGTGGCAATGTTGGCACCACGGCCCTGCGTCAACATATGCAGTGTCGCTATACAGTGGCCTGAGAGAACCGTGGCTCCGATGGCTCCATCATCCAATGACACGCAGCCAGTTTCAGGCAGTCAAGGCTCCATCATCTCAGCCGAAGAAAGCTGTCTGTCCTTCCCATCGTCTGCTGGTCCTGATGCTCCTGCTTCTCACCCTCCTACTCCTCGTCAGTCATTCTGTCAGCAATAGACCACTGAATCAATTGCCAAGAGACAACAGTATGCGTTTACTCATCAAACGGCGCAGAAGCTGAACGTGCTCATGTCCAAGTTGCTGGTGCTGCAGTCCGTCCCTTTCCAAGTGGTGGACTCTGCACCTTTCAGAGAACTGATGGCTTGTGCCGAGCCGAGGTGGAGATTTTCAAGCCGTAATTTCTTTGCCAAAAAGACAGTAGCAGCCCTGCACACACATGTAGAACAGAAGGCGGGCCAGTCCTTGATCCTTTCGGTGTCTGCCAACGTGCACGGCAGTGCCAACATGTTGAGCTGTGACTGTAACAATGTCTACCAGTACACCAGCGTGTACTAGTATTGCTACCTCCACACTATGTCACCTTGCCACTCTGTGATCTCATCTTGCTGCTGCCACCTCCACATTATGTCACCTTGCCACTCTGTGGCCTCCTGATGCTGCCACCACCTCCACACTCTGTCATTGGGCCACTCTATGGTCTCCTCATGCTGCTTCCACCTCACCAGTATGTAATAGGGCCACTCTGTGGACTTTTCATACTGTTCCCACCCTTCCTACTTCATCTGATCTGTCAGAAGGAAAGATAAATGTAGCAGCTGTAAGGCTTGTATGGTCCCATCAAAATTGGCTTGTGATTTGGTAGCCAAAATCAGAGGAAGGGCAAAATAATCAGTGACATCAACACAAACTTACTGCTGACACCCTCTCCACTCTGTCGGGGGGCTCTTCTTGTATAAGCATTTAATAGAACAGGTTCTGTTGACATCTATGTAGAATCAGTTAATGACAGTGTAAAAGGAGTGTGCTTCTTTTTGGCTCTAACATCGACCTGCAAGGCTAAGTTGATACTTGAGTTATTTGGTCAGTTTTGGCCCCATGACTGTCCATATAAGTGGAGTGTGCACTGTCCATATAAGTGGAGTGTGCACTGAGTGTGGACAATTGATACCCAGTTGACCGTCTTTAAGTATACACTGCCAGAAATATATTGATTTAACTACACTTTCATATCCCTCTATCTTGTCTTCACTTCCTGTCAATTTGCTTCTTTAAAGATATGGTGTATCCTATATAATAAAACTCCTATTGTTCTCCAGATGGTCACTAACCTCTTTATAGGGTGATCCAATTAATACCAAATCTTTACTCCCTCCTCCCTTCTCCCCCCTCCCCCTATTCCTCCTACCCGGTTCTTCCGGGCTTTGAAACCACTAACTAATACTACTCAATATACTTCTAAAAGTTATTTTGTTGTATTGTTCAGCAATGGCTCGTACATTAACCCGGACATATTGCTCAATTTTTTGTTTATGTTATTGTTAGTTTACAGGGACATGTGATGCTATGCAGAATTTGAGCTATGGAGACAATTTAAGTCATATAAGCGGGGTGGTGGCTCCTCTGGAGGCTGGAGACTTGGAATCCGTCCACACCCGAGCCTTAGTAGCATATATGAGATATTCCTTCTTGTTTATACCATGACAGATCTCCAAATTTCCTCATATAATGTCAAAGGCTTCAAATCACCTTCAAAAAGAGCCCAAATATTCTCTCTACTGAAAAAGGAGAATTGCTCTATTATTATCCTTCAGGAGACACACTATAAATCTGATCACTATCCTAACTTTTCATTTTCTAATTTTCCAGTGTGGTATCATAGCGGATCCGATTCTTCAGCTTCCAGGGAAGTCAGCATAGGTTTCAAAAAGGGTAGTCCATTCCAGCATGTCTCCCATATACAAGATCCGGAAGGCCATTACATAATGGTGAAAGGTACTTTCGCGAACCAGTTATACACTTTTATCAACATTTATGGCCCTAACACCCTTTAACACAAATGGTATAATGAAATGTCTCCAGTAGTGGAAAAGTTTAAAGAAGGTATAGTCAATATGGGTGGGGATTTTAACATTTCACTAGATCCTATTTTAGATTCCACCTCTCAAAAATCCTCTCTCTCCCAAAAAAAGCTCAGGACTATTCACAAACAACTCCACTCTCTTCAGTTGGTGGATGTTTGGAGAATCTTAAACCCCCTAGGTAGAGATTATACTTTTTATTTCAATATGCATCAATCCTACCACAGATTGGATTATCTTTTTATCTCTAAAGAACACCTCCAGTATTGCACTAATGCCAAGATTGGTTCCATACACCTTTCAGACCATTCCCCCATTTACTTATCGATTAACATCCCCCAGAATACGCCCAAAGCATTCAAATGGAGGTTAACCAAACAACTAATTACTATCCCTGAACTTAAAAATCAAGTACAAAGCCACCTGGAGGAGTACTTTCACCTAAACGCCATTCCTGAGACCTCCACCCAAGTGGTGTGGGATGCGCCCAAAGCTTATATAAGAGGACAGTTTATCAAACTTGGAACCCAACTAAAAAAGAAAGAGGACGGCGAGAGTGGAACAGCTTCTCTTAGAAATCCAGAAAATAGAAGAGATACATAAAAAGACTCTACTAGTCTCCAACCTCTCCCAACTTAATTATCTCAGATCAGAACTAAAAAACCTCCTCAATACAAAATCAGCCAGACTTTACTTGCACTCCCAATTTAAATATTTTGCTCATGGCAACAAAGCCTCCAAGCTAATGATGGGCCTCATAAAAAAGAGGAAAGTCCAAAACCATATTAGTAAAATTAATAAAAAAGAAGGGGGAATGGCCATAACTTCTAAGGAAATCGCGGTTCAGTTCCAAGAATACTACCAATCTTTGTATAACATCCCACAAAGCAAGTTAAGAGACCAAATTTCATCAAACCCGGAATCCATAGAAACCTTCCTCAACGCTATCACCCTCCCCAAACTGACCGAAACTCAAAAGACAGCCCTCATTGCTCTCTTCTGCTCTGAAGAACTCAAAAAAACTATAAATAATCTCCCACACGGTAAAACCCCTGGCCCAGATGGTCTTCCGGCCCTTTATTATCGCTCCTTTAGTAACACCCTCATCCCGCATTTGTTACAGATATGTAATGGCTCCCTCCTAGGCTTACCCCTCTCAACAGACATGACTAAAGCCCATATTACCATTCTTCCCAAAGAAGGTAAAGATCCATCTCAGTGCTCAAGCTACCGCCCTATCTCCCTACTAAATTTAGACCTAAAACTTCTCGCTAAAATGCCGGCTAACCGTCTTGCCCCATTCCTTCCGGACCTGATCCATAGAGATCAGACAGGTTTTGTAAAAGGCCGAGAAGGGAAAGACAACACAGCTAGAATCCTCAACGCCATTTATTACGCAAAAAAGAAATGTATCCCCCTGACATTGCTAAGCACTGATGCAGAAAAAGCATTCGACAGGGTCAACTGGGAATTCATGCGCAATGCACTGAATAAGTTTGACATTCCTACCCCATTCATAGATGCTACTTTCGCCATGTATTCCAATGCCTCTGCATCAGTGCTGGTAAATGACACCATATCCCCCTCGTTTGTAATGAGAATTGGCACGAGGCAAGGTTTCCCCCATATCCCCCCTTTTGTTTGTAATAACCATGGAACCACTTTTACAGACTATCCGTCAAGATTCAAAAATAGCGGGGATAAAAATGGGAAAACAAGAACACAAGACCGCGGCCTTTGCGGATGATCTTTTAATCCTCACCACAAACCCACAAACCTCCTTATCCATCATATACAATTTGCTAGAACGGTTCAGTCCCCCGTCCAATTTTAAAATCAATATGAACAAATCTCAAGCCATGGGTATCGGCATCCCCATGTCCACACTATCCTCCCTAAAAGCTAAATCACCCTTTAATTGGGACAACCCTTATATTACCTACTTGGGAATTAAAATAGGCCCCGATCCTGATAACCTTTTCAACCTCAATTATAACCCGTTACTTCAATCTATATCCGACCAACTCCACCATTTAGACCTTCAGACGTTGTCGTGGTTTGGCAGGAAAAACTTAGTCACATCCCTAATTATTCCTAGACTTAACTACTTACAGCAAGTACTGCACATCCCAATAAAAAAATATATTTCACTAACTTAATAAAAATGGTCCGTAGATTTATATGGAAACAAAAAAGCCAGAGACTGGCGACAACTATTTTGCAAAAACCCAGGGAAATGGGAGGTATTGGCCTTCCCAACCCCCAACTCTACAACAAAGCTATCCATTTAACCAGAGTTCTTGACTGGTTTCGTGAACCATCCTATAAATCTTGGGTAGAAATGGAGTCCTCCATAGTTAAATTCTCATTCAGAGCACTATTGACGGGTGACAAGGAAAAATTTGCCTCCCTTTCCAAAACCAGCCAGATTATAAACTCCTCGCTCAAAGTATGGAAATGGTTTCAAGAATCCAACTGGGGTTTTCCCTTACCCTCACCCTTGATTCAAATGAGAGACGTGTTGGAGCTGGCTCCATTGGCGTTGAAACAATGCCTCCCCAAATCACTCAAAACATCCCAAATCCCTATTATTTCATTGTTTGACGTAGAAGGGAAGATAGCAAACAAAAAAGATATTGCCACATTGCTCTCCACTTCGGATTCACTTCCTTCTCCAATATCTTTCCTCCACAACTACATTACTAAACATATCCCCCTTCAATCTCTTCTCAGACCAATCACTTGGTTTGAAGGATGGATCTGCAGCCAAACTACAAAAGACTGAATACTCCCATTAACATGCCAAAGCCAGCTTTTGTGGGCTTATGGGAAAGAGATTTAGAAACCTCTTTCTTACCACAAGACTTTAACAAGCTATATACTACCCCACATAAATCCTCAAGGTGTGTCCTCATTCAGGAAAACGGTTACAAATTATTGACAAGGTGGTACAAAACCCCTGACATCACGTCCAAATATGAAAGCTCTAGATCAGATAGGTGTTGGAGGTGCAATGAATCTAGGGGAACCTTCCTCCACATATGGTGGCTATGCCCCCGAGTATTAAGTTGGTGGGAGGACATATTGAACCTGAGTAATAAAATATGCGAAACCTCAATACCATCAAACCCCCAGCTAGCCTTGTTAAGTCTTCCACCGCCAGATTCTACCTCAAGGATTCCTCCATTATTCTACACTCTTCTCATGACCGCACGCCTCCTTTTACCTCGTTTCTGGCTTACAGCCGAACTTCTGTCACCAGATCTATGGAGGGAAAAGATAGACTCTATATTCAGATTTGAAGAGCTGGCGGCTGTTGAAGCACGCAATTACCAAAAATTTTAAGGTAGATGGGTTAATTGGGTCAAACACAGACACTCTAATCAAGGGCGAAATATCCCTATCAAATAAACAATCTCTGCCGACTGGAATATATACAATATATACAGTACTCTCTAGTCAGTAGAGAGTTAGTAGAGAGTTGGAGAATAGTCATCTAATCAATAAATTGGAAAAGTAAGGGAATACAAACCTTTCCTCTTCTCAAATTCTCATAGAAATGTGCTCATTTAACTACACTTAATATTCATCAAATGTGTCCATGTTACAGTTTTACTTCTCTGTTACTGTTTACAACCGAATTATCTACCCTGTACAATTATTATTGTTTATGTACGATTTATGCTCCTCTATGATTGTACAATTCCGAATACTTTGAATAAAACATTAAAAAAATAAAAATAAAATTGGCCGTGACATCCATACCTCAAACCCAACATACCACAGAGGCCGTGAATCACATTCAGGAAAGCAAAGTAGCTGAAGAATATCTTGGCCCCGAGTAAACTAAAAAAGGAAAAAAAACAGCCACGATTAGCATTATCAAGGGGAGCCCTGGCCCTGTTGACAGCTTCAAGTGCTCACCACACCTCTAATCACATGGTCTCTGTTCCCATCCTGCCCCCCCACCTCCTTCTTATCATCCACATCTATTCTTAGCAAATTCAGCTCCTTTCATCCTACACCACGGATGAAAAAGTGTCTCCAGAGGCCCAGTGGAAGACAGGAAGCAAGACCCTGGGATAAACAGTACAGCAGGTAAGTTACACAGCAACATAACTATGCTATCCACACTTACCTGTTGTAGCCAAGATGGAATGCCGCTCCAGGCTGGGAAACCCACAGTCTTGTCTTCGCTTAAACCCCTCCAGGAAAGCACGCCCCTTTCGGAGCCAAGACACCACCAGAAAACCTCCATACACCAACCACACCAATACAACATACACCAGGTGGGGGAGGAAAACAGAGAAACACCGGAGGGGACATACAGCCAGGGCAAGGAAACAATATAATAAATAAGGGTGACTCACACAGACACAAAGACATACCGCCAGGGAGCGGAGATCCTACACAGGCAGACAACAAAATAAGACTGACCACAGGCTCCAACACACCATCATATAAAGAGGCCTGAGGTCACACCCACCACACCTAGCAGACACACCTAAATTAACCCTGTGACAACCAAAATGGGGAAAGCACCAAATAAAGGAAAGTGTACGTGCAAACAGAAAACTACACGTTGCCCCCAGCAACCAGTCTGCACGTAACAGTGTCACAGTCAAACATAAATTGTCCGTAACATCCATACCTCAAACCCAACATACCACAGAGGCCACGAATCACATTCAGGAAAGCAAAGTAGCTGAAGAATATCTTGGCGCCGAGTAAACTAAAAAAGGAAAAAAAAACAGCCACGATTAGCACTATCAAGGGGAGCCCTGGCCCTGTTGACAGCTTCAAGTGCGGCCACACCCTATGTAAGTGCTGCACCAATATTTCTAATAAAATCAGGACCTTTAGGAGCAACACTACTGGCGAGGATTTCCACATCAAAAATTTCATTAACTGTTCAACATCATATGTGATATGCCTATTGGAATTCGAATGTGGTTTACAGTACGTCGGCAGGACTATCCAGGCCCTAAGGGAACGTATCAAGAAACACAGATCCAATATCACTAAGGGGTACCTAAAACATAGCATCTCCAGACACTACCTGGCCACCCACAACCAGGATCCCTCTAAATTATCCATTACCCCTATAGAACATATGGAAGCTCATTGCCCGGACAGATACAGGACCCTCCAAAGACGTGAAATGTTTTGGATATTCAAACTTCACACACTTGAACCCAATGGACGAAAGCATAGAGAATCAGTGTTTTTAAATACTCATGCTCATATATTTCACACCACTGGGCCACCTTCGCCCTCCCTTCCTTACTGCCCCCTCCCACCCCTTTCCGAACACACCCGGGCACCCAGTCCGACACTTTCATTCACCAGTTTTGCATTGTCTCCTGACGGCATCCGGCCCCAAATCCAGAATTCCCCCTCAGGGCCCTCTATCCGGACATTCAGTCCAGCAACATCTCCAGTCCATCCTGCACATTGCCACCATGCACTCACCACACCTCTGACCACATGGTCTCTGTCCCCATCCTGCCCTTCCACCTCCTTCTAATCATCCACATCTACAGACGTGGACAAAATTGTTGGTACCCTTTGGTCAATGAAAGAAAAAGTCACAATGGTCACAGAAATAACTTTAATCTGACAAAAGTAATAATAAATTAAAATTCTATAAATGTTAACCAATGAAAGTCAGACATTGTTTTTCAACCATGCTTCAACAGAATTATGTAAAAAAATAAACTCATGAAACAGGCATGGACAAAAATGATGGTACCCCTAGAAAACACAGAACATAATGTGACCAAAGGGACATGTTAATTCAAGGTGTGTCCACTAATTAGCATCACAGGTGTCTACAACCTTGTAATCAGCCATTGGGCCTATATATATGGCTCCAGGTAATCACTGTGTTGTTTGGTGATATGGTGTGTACCACACTCGACATGGACCAGAGGAAGCAAAGGAAAGAGCTGTCTCAAGAGATCAGAAAGAAAATTATAGACAAGCATGTTAAAGGTAAAGGCTATAAGACCATCTCCAAGCAACTAGATGTTCCTGTGAGTACAGTTGCACATATTATTCATAAGTTTAAGATCCATGGGACTGTAGCCAACCTCCCTGGACGTGGCCGCAGGAGGAAAATTGATGACAAATCTAAGAGACGGATAATCCGAATGGTAACAAAAGAGCCTAGAAAGACTTCTAAAGAGATTCAAGGTGAACTTCATGCTCAAGGAACATCAGTGTCAGATCGCACCATCCGTCGTTGTTTGAGCCAAAGTGGACTACATGGGAGACGACCAAGGAGGACACCATTGTTGAAAACGAATCATAAAAAAGCAAGACTGGAATATGCCAAACTACATGTTGACAAGCCACAAAGCTTCTGGGAGAATGTCCTGTGGACAGATGAGACAAAAATCGAAGTTTTTGCCAAGGCACATCAGCTGTATGTTCACAGACGAAAAAATGAAGCATATCAAGAAAAGAACACTGTCCCTACTGTGAAACATGGAGGAGGCTCTGTTATGTTCTGGGGCTGCTTTGCTGCGTCTGGCACAGGGTGTCTTGAATCTGTGCAGGGTACAATGAAATCTCAAGACTATCAAGGAATTCTAGAGAGAAATGTACTAGCCAGTGTCAGAAAGCTTGGTCTCAGTCGCAGGTCATGGGTCTTGCAACAGGACAATGACCCAAAACACACCGCTAAAAACACCCAAGAATGGCTAAGAGGAAAAAATTGGACTATTCTAAAGTGGCCTTCTATGAGCCCTGACCTCAATCCTATTGAGCATCTTTGGAAGGAGCTGAAACATGCAGTCTGGAAAAGGCACCCTTCAAACCGGACACAACTGGAGCAGTTTGCTCATGAGGAGTGGGCCAAAATACCTGCTGAGAGGTGCAGATGTCTCATTGACAGTTACAGGAAGCGTTTGATTGCAGTGATTGCCTCAAAAGGTTGCGCAACAAAATATTAAGTTAGGGGTACCATCATTTTTGTCCATGCCTGTTTCATGAGTTTATTTTTTTACATAATTCTGTTGAAGCATGGTTGAAAAACAATGTCTGACTTTCATTGGTTAACATTTATAGAATTTTAATTTATTATTACTTTTGTCAGATTAAAGTTATTTCTGTGACCATTGTGACTTTTTCTTTCATTGACCAAAGGGTACCAACAATTTTGTCCACGTCTGTATTCTTAGCAAATTCAGCTCCTTTCCCCATATTCTTTCACTCAAGCCAAATTCACACACTCCCCGTTCCCCCCTTTTACCCCGACCTCCTTTCCAAGCTCTGCAGCTCAATCCCCCACCATTTCATAATTCCCCAGCCACAAATCCATATTCTCTCACCCCATTCCCACCCATGCAACCTTCCCAACAGTGTAACAGACCCGTATGACTCCACCTCCAGATTTAAACTTCATACAAACGGTCCCCATCATATACCAGCCTTCACCTGACAGCACCTATTTATAATTGCCCACCATCGCACCACACAGCACAGCAGCGGCAACACATCGCAGCATCAGCCATCGCTGCGTCCGCCCCCCCACACACACACACACACTATCACCAGCAACACACAACAATACAACGGCAGCGCAGCCTCTAACCTTCAGGACCTCCCCTCCGCCACGCCTCTCTTGGCGCCTGCTGCCTACGCTCCCACTTTCACCAGCAGCACACATGCCCCACCAGCCACCCGACAGAGCCGCCCATTCCTACCACCAGCCCTTAGACACTCTCTGACCACGCCCCCTCTGCCCGCTCAGTTTTGCATTCAAAGCTGTGGATCCAATACTAAGACCGCCCCTCCGCGACACCCCTTGCTCCGCCCACTGCCTACATTCCTGCCCCCACCACCAGCACACATAGCCCCAACATTCAGCCGGCTGAGCCGCCCATCCTTTTGACCGGCCGTTAGACACTCCTCGCCCATGCCCCCTTCCCCCGCTCAGCCCTGCCTTCAAAACCTCTGGATTGAGCGTGCTTCTGCACACCGCAGGATGCACGTGCAAAAGCGCTATTACATGAGGACACCAACTGGCTGCATCTCCCAGGTAACAACCACCATTCCTATATGCCCGGATCCATCCCAGATAAATAACCACCTTCTATTACCACATGCCTGGATCCATCCTCAGCATGACAAACTATTGCGTCCTCTACACCATCTACCTGATTAGCCCCACAGCAAACAGCACCCACCAAAACACCCAAACCCACTATTAGGCCGCCATTCAACCAATGTACTAGCATCCGCCCATCACTTTTAATTGGACATATACTGACCCAGTAAATCTTATAATGCTATTTTCAAATACAACCTGTAACGGACCGTTTCAGCAGACAAGGGGTTAAAATCCGTTTAGGCGATATGCCCCTTTCCGAGAGACAGGCACAGCTACTGCAGAACACCAACCTCCCGAACTGGATACAAAATAGCACTCCAAACTGGAACCTCGCAAATAACTGCCGGCAGACGAACAGGAAAAGCATCCAATCCGCTTACACTCCTGGCAATCAGTCTCTAACAGCATATAGGGAATCCCCCCAATAACGAGACAAGGCTCCGTCTTGAGGGTCAAACAGTGCTCTGAAGTGCTGGCACACCCAGCCTGGTTTTTATTACATAAATGTTGAATGGAACCGGCACTCAAACAGTCGGAACACACGTGGGATTGTTTTAACTTATAAAACTTTATTAAATAATATGTTTTTTGTGCACTTCTAAAAAATATATAAAAAACTTAAAAATAATAACTGCTGCACACATTCAATTGGAGGCTTTCAGTGAGGAAGAATCGTTATTAAAACTGCCCTGTAGGTTCGCTATACCATATGTCGCTGCATCCGTATCCCGCTTGTTTAATGGGACTAGTGAATCGCAGCCGTCTATGGTCGAGCGACCTATTTGTGGGGCTATTTGTATGGCTCCTTACAAATTGACAGTTACAAGCAGATAGTTATATAGATAGTCCCTGCGACAGATATATAGTATAGCTTTCAAGCAACAGCTCGCATTGTATAATGCATCAGTCCTCTAGCGCAGTTTTCTTAAGGCTCCGGGTGTATCACCCAAGCAAAGTCAGCAGTTCGGTAGAGTTTTTAAAGTCCCACCTATGTAAGCACAGAGATATAGCGTCGCTCCACGTATATTTCTATCAGTTGTATGTATTACTCACTGCGTTCCGTATGGGTTCACTATGTGTGTCCCGTAGTCGGTTGTTAGCGTGGCGTCCCACGCTTCCACCTTTCTCCGGTATGTTTCTATTACTTCCGGCTCTACTGAAGTCTCGCTTTTAGTCTCGCGAGAATCTTGTGTCGGGTAATTCTTTCGTGAATCCCAATACGGTGTTCCGTGTATGTGAGTTCGCTGGAGTTCTTTCTGTCTTTATTTGGGATTATCAGTTGTCAATCCTTCTGTACATGGCCATGCACTGTCTCACAGTGTTGGGTGTTACCTGTGAGACAGTGCATGGCCATGTACAGAAGGATTGACAACTGATAATCCCAAATAAAGACAGAAAGAACTCCAGCGAACTCACATACACGGAACACCGTATTGGGATTCACGAAAGAATTACCCGACACAAGATTCTCGCGAGACTAAAAGCGAGACTTCAGTAGAGCCGGAAGTAATAGAAACATACCGGAGAAAGGTGGAAGCGTGGGACGCCACGCTAACAACCGACTACGGGACACACATAGTGAACCCATACGGAACGCAGTGAGTAATACATACAACTGATAGAAATATACGTGGAGCGACGCTATATCTCTGTGCTTACATAGGTGGGACTTTAAAAACTCTACCGAACTGCTGACTTTGCTTGGGTGATACACCCGGAGCCTTAAGAAAACTGCGCTAGAGGACTGATGCATTATACAATGCGAGCTGTTGCTTGAAAGCTATACTATATATCTGTCGCAGGGACTATCTATATAACCATCTGCTTGTAACTGTCAATTTGTAAGGAGCCATACAAATAGCCCCACAAATAGGTCGCTCGACCATAGACGGCTGCGATTCACTAGTCCCATTAAACAAGCGGGATACGGATGCAGCGACATATGGTATAGCGAACCTACAGGGCAGTTTTAATAACGATTCTTCCTCACTGAAAGCCTCCAATTGAATGTGTGCAGCAGTTATTATTTTTAAGTTTTTTATATATTTTTTAGAAGTGCACAAAAAACATATTATTTAATAAAGTTTTATAAGTTAAAACAATCCCACGTGTGTTCCGACTGTTTGAGTGCCGGTTCCATTCAACATTTATTTATGCAGCACAGAATCAGGGGTGTGTCTTCTTGAACCTGTGCACCAACTGTGACAATTCAGAGTGAGCCATCTGCTTATTACCTATGGTTTTTATTACAGTTTGTTGCAGATACAGGACAGATACAACACATCCCCACAATGCATCATGGTTTCCTCCCCTCTGTCCCGGAGACGACCGAAGACAATCCAATTATCTCTCAGGACAAAAGGGAGATCGCCAATACACATGTGGAGACAACAAGACAGACATCACCATTTAAACACACAATGGGACAATAGAAACACACCCACACAAAATCCTCCCCTCTGCCGATGATGACCATTGAACACAATGACGAATATAATTATCAAAGGCAGAGAAATACAGTTTTATAAAACATATCACAGGAACCCCAAAACATGCAATAACCGCATAACCAATATATCCGGAACCGGGGGATCTGGGTGAACCACATATCCAAAATTCACCCACATACGTTCAGTAGTTTGGAAGATACAGTTTTATGCCAGTTACACTGAAAATATACAAGTTATACAGAAAATAGTCACTAATAAATGTGTCCCCTGTTTGGTAGTTTTAAACTACTAAACGATGTCTCTGTGCACCAAATACAGGCAAGATAGCACCGTGTTGAAGAGTCAGAACAGTGTCTGTGAGTTAAAATGGCCGCTATCTATTGTTCTCCCCATGTGCTCCATCCAAGCAAGTAAGGCAAAGGATGCAATCCAGGGACAGAGGGCTCCGTCCCAAGGGCCTTAAGACCCAATAACTTAAGGGACCATAATCCCAGGGCAGGAGGCTGGTAAACAGCCCCCTCCAAAACACCGTGGCGAGGTTGGTTTCGCCACACAACCATACAGCACTCATGCCTCAAGCACACAATTAAATATCACTTCATCATTTACCACAGCTGTGCCGACTGCCATACCCTTGGAAAGGGATTCCAACAGGAGTGCTCCCCATTAAGCCTACGGTGACAAGGATACAGGTACCAACAATACACCCTCTTACTAAGTTACCTGTACACAGTATTTCTTGGATAATGATATTAACCGTCCTTTTACCCAAGGGGTGACAGCACCATTCGTTAAAACTGTACATGCACGTATTTATTCATCTATTTACTTTTATTTTTATTATTATTTTTTATGCATTTATTCTGTTAGTTCCTGTCTCATCCAGACCAAATAATTATATATTTTATTTATGCATATTAACCCGCTATTAGGTATATATATGTCACGGCTGAGGATGGGGCAAACCCTCAGCCGTGCGGTATCAGCAGATGGGTGGTCAGGGCATGGCCAGGACAAGAATTAGGGAGCAGGTCACCTCCTAACACAACCCTAATTTTGACTCTGTCTCCTATACATATGAGCCAACCCTGAAGGTAGGAGGGCTCATACTCTGGAACCTGATATTCCTGCTCGCCCTCAGGGTGGCCCTGGACTAGGAGCAGGGTAAGACGACCCGTTCCTCCTAGACACGGAGGAACAGGAGTCTCACTGGCCAAGCTACATAGAAAGGGGAACATAAACAGACATATGGCAATGACAGGTAAGTGAGACTAGTACCACACTTACCTGCTACAGACACACAACCTGGAACCCACGTGCAAGTGCTGCTATCCACAACCAACACAAAGGACACAGCACACAACAGACATCACACAGGAACCCAGTAAACCATATGCTGCAATAACAGATAAACCATAAACTAACACCAGACATAACGTTTATGACCACCAGGGTGGCCCTCACTGGCAGATGGTAAATAACCAGGAGGCTATCTCCAGCCAGCATGCGAGAAAGCACCCCCACTGACTACTGCTACTTACTGAGGCTTTATAGGGCCAAGTAGCCACACCCACAGTCAGACACACCCAGAGCACACACACACACACTAGGAAGGAAGTTAACCCTTCCAAAACCAGGGAAGGGAAGACATCACCTTAAAGGGGAAGTGCACACAACACATGTAACACCCCGTGCACACCGATAAAAGGCACACCTATAAGGAGAGGTTGCCAGGTGCAACTGCATGCCTATTGCAGCAAGCTGCCAAGCACCGCTCAGGCTGTTCTGCTGCCACATGCACAATGTTGCCAGCGGCAACCACAGGTGAGGCAACATACTATAGCCCTCACCTGTGATTGACAACAACACCAAGACCGCAGGCAACTGCCTGCGGTTACAGGAGTCACGACCATGGCCAAGGGTCGTGACAATATACATATACCAGCTCACATTTGTGAAATGTCTCAAAATAAACGCTCCTTCAAAATATAACATTTTTGATTTGTTATACATACAGATCTTCTACATTTTACATTATTATATATTATATATATATATATATATATATATATATATATATATATACAGTACAGACCAAAAGTTTGGACATACCTTCTCATTCAAAGAGTTTTCTTTATTTTCATGACTATGAAAATTGTAGATTCACACTGAAGGCATCAAAACTATGAATTAACACATGTGGAATTATATACATAACAAAAAAAGTGTGAAACAACTGAAAATATGTCATATTCTAGGTAACCACATTTTGCTTTGATTACTGCTTTGCACACTCTTGGCATTTTCTTGATGAGCTTCAAGAGGTAGTCACCTGAAATGAAGGAGTTCCCAGAGATGCTTAGCACTTGCTGGCCCTTTTGCCTTCACTCTGCGGTCCAGCTCACCCCAAACCATCTCGATTGGGTTCAGGTCCGGTGACTGTGGAGGCCAGATCATCTGGCGCAGCACCCCATCACTCTCCTTCATGGTCAAATAGCCCTTACACAGCCTGGAGGTGTGTCTGGGGTAATTGTCCTGTTAAAAAAAAAAAGATGGTCCAACTAAACGCAAACCTGATGGAATAGCATGCCGCTGCAAGATGCTGTAGTAGCCATGCTGGTTTAGTATGCCTTCAATTTTGAATAAATCCCCAACAGTGTCACCAGTAAAGCACCCCCACACCATCACACCATCTCCTCCATGCTTCACGGTGGGAACCAGGCATGTAGAGTCCATCCGTTCACCTTTTCTGCGTCGCACAAAGACACGGTGGTTGGAACCAAAGATCTAAAATTTGGACTCATCAGACCAAAGCACAGATTTCCACCACTGGTCTAATGTCCATTCCTTGTGTTCTTTAGCCCAAACAAGTCTCTTCTGCTTGTTGCCTGTCCTTAGCAGTGGTTTCCTAGCAGATATTCTACCATGAAGGCCTGATTCACACAGTCTCCTCTTAACAGTTGTTCTAAAGATGTGTCTGCTGCTAGAACCCTGTGTGGCATTGACCTCTCTAATGTCTCTAATCTGAGCTGCTGTTAACCTGCGATTTCTAAAGGTTGGTGACTTGGATGAACTTATCCTCCGCAGCAGAGGTGACTCTTGGTCTTCCTTTCCTGGGGCGGTCCACATGTGAGCCAGTTTCTTTGTAGCGCTTGATGGTTTTTGTGACTGCACTTGGGGACACTTTCAAAGTTTTCCCAATTTTTCAGGCTGACTGACCTTCATTTCTTAAAGTAATGATGGCCACTCGTTTTTCTTTACTAAGCTGCTTTTTTCTTGCCATAATACAAATTCTAACAGTCTATTCAGTAGGACTATCAGCTGTGTATCCACCTGACTTCTCCACAACGCAACTGATGGTCCCAACCCCATTTTTAAGGCATGAAATCCCACTTATTAAACCTGACAGGGCACACCTGTGAAGTGAAAACCATTTCAGGTGACTACCTCTTGAAGCTCATCAAGAGAATGCCAAGAGTGTGCAAAGCAGTAATCAAAGCAAAAGGTGGCTACTTTGAAGAACCTAGAATATGACATATTTTCAGTTGTTTCACACTTTTTTGTTATGTATATAATTCCACATGTGTTAATTCATAGTTTTGATGCCTTCAGTGTGAATCTACAATTTTCATAGTCATGAAAATAAAGAAAACTCTTTGAATGAGAAGGTGTGTCCAAACCTTTGGTCTGTACTGTATATATATATATTTTTTTGTTTGTTTTAACCTAAACATTTTATCCACGGATCCGTTTATTTGTATATACACTATATTATCGACCTTTGTGTTTTTTAGACTTGATAAAGGGGTCCTGCGTACACCGAAATGCGTCCTCAATTGGATTGTGAAATGTGCCTTGTGTCCATCTGCTCACCGCATGAACCCAGTGCAGATGAGCTCCCCTTCATATATAACAATATGCACCAAAGTGGCGGCTTGGCTCCCGCCCATTGCCAACTTGGACGAAATTCGGCTGCACCAACCCAGATTACCCCTACTCTTTTATCTCTACTAGAGCTGCACTGCACACAGTGCAACTAAACCAAGGTGAGTAACAATTACTCACCCTGGTTAGGAGTAAGTAACAATATATCTTGTTCACCACTACCTATGAGCGCCTTCTCCCTTTTCTTTTTGGCCATTTAATCACATTTTAGTATTAGGCACAGGTGCAGTGAGTGAAGGACGCTCGCCTGCTGCCGTCCTTCACTCACTGCGCCTGTGCCTAATACTAAAGTGGAAGGCTCAGGCACGGGATTTGCCAGGCACGAAGGAGACCAAGGATATCAATCACCTTTACAAGGGCATGCCAAACGTAGCCTCTACTGTAGGTGCTGCAGCAACGCCCCACTGTAGGTGCTTATTATAAAAGTCATTATTTAGCGCGAACAGTGGTAGGCAGGAAGATTTGTCATACAGTTATGTTCTGCTGACATTAGCACATCGCTAATGTCAGCCAGCTACATAATGATTTTTCTGATGACACAAACCCTTTACATGGCACCCAGTGGTTGCATTGAAGCTACAATGGATGCTGTTGCTTCCAGCATCTTTTTGCTGGGACCTATAAAGGTCCACCAATCCAGAGATCTCTTTTCTACGACATCTATATGCTCTAACAGGGCACATGTACAGGAGTTGGCCAAATGGGACACCTCCTTCGAGAACAGGGTCTGATAAATGGAAATACATCTATTGTTCAAAACTGCACAATATTCATTTTGTATATAAATGTAAACGGCTTTTGCTATTTTATTTGTTTGCTACATAACATTACATTCTTCATCCATAATCTCTTACCAATTGTACCTTGCAATTCCCTGTAGTCTGAAAACATTGCTAAAGAATACATGGAATCTGGTGAAGAAATGATTGTCTTCTCAATTGAGAAATCAGAAAATAAATCGTAAAGGAAGATGACACACTAGTCATATGATCAACCATAGATACAGACTGTATTTCATTAATAAAATTATGGCGTAGTATGAAATAATTTCTGCAGCTTCCTGAGTAAATATGAATTGCTGAAATATAGTTAAAGGGGTTGTCCTGCTGTATATATTGATAACCTTTCCTCAAGATCTCCGGATCTCTGTACAACATTTAAATGAAGTTAAGACCATAGCGACTTCGAATCTATGATCATAAGCTTGCTTCGCTCAACACTGATTGTGTTCCAGCCAAGGTATTGTGCACCAGTGCCCCCATTTTTCATATATATATTCTGGAGATGCTGGTTTATTCTCTTTTGTGATAAATAGATAGATAGCTAGATAGATAGATACAGTGCCTTGCAAAAGTATTCACCCCCCTTGACTTTTTTCGCATGTTGTTGCCTCACAACCTGGAATTAACATGGATTGTTTGAGGATTTGCATAATTTAATTTACAGAACATGCCCACAACTTTGAAGATTTTTT